>NW_022204507.1:5138660-5300935 GCF_008831285.2 Nymphaea colorata | reverse complement strand
TTTGGAAACAAGATGATTAAATGCTTCCTTGCCTAAGGCCTTAGTGAATAAGTCTGCCAGCTGAACTTTACTCTTAATGTAACTGGTTCTCACTACACCTTGATTTATTTTTTTCTCATACCACATGACAGTGTAAATCTATATGTTTGGTACACTCATGAAAAACTGGATTGGCTGCAATATGCATGGCGGCCTGATTGTCACAGTATAGATTTGTTGATTGTAGATGTCTCACGCCCGACAACAAGAATTTCAACCAAGTCACTTCACATACCGCATTTGCCAACGCCTTGTATTCTGCTTCTGCAAAGGATTGAGATACTGTGGGCTATTTTTTTGTCTTTCATGAAATTGGAGAAACACCAAAAAGAACACAATAACTAGTTATGGACCTTCGCATATCTTGACATGCCACCCAATCATAATCACAAAACACACTCATTTGAAGATTGGTTTGTTTGCTTAGGAGAATACTTCGTTCCACTAGAAATTCCATTGGCTTGGCACCCATTATACTTGTTTCGCTTATAATGTTTACAACATACGTTTGCGGCGAAACATAAATTCCTGCACTTGAAAAAGCAATTTCTAAACCCAAAAAGTATTTAAGAGTACAGGTCTTTCACAAGAAATTTCAGACAAAAAAATTGTTTAAATTTGACAGTCAGCTCCTTGGTGTTGCCCGTAATAACAAGGTCATCCACATAAACAAGAACAACAACAAAAAATTGGTCTTGTTTGTTAGTGAATAATGTCTGGTCGGCACTTGATTGACTGAATCCAAACTCCACCAGTGCCAACGACAATTTGTGAAACCAATTTTGAGGAGACTGTCTGAGTCCATAGAGAGATTTATGTAATTTACATACCAGATTCTCCCCCTTACGGTCATATATTGGTAGAACTTGCATTTGTACTTCTTCAAGCAAATCGCCATGAAGAAAGACATTCTTCACATCCATTTGGTATAATAACCAATCATTTTCCATAGCAACTGAAAGTAAAGTTCGGACACTTACCATTTTTGTGACTGGTACAAATGTCTCATTGTAGTCCAGTCCTTCCTATTGGGAATAACCTTTGGCGACCAGGCATGCCTTGTATCGCTCCACAATACGGTCTGATCGGAACTTGATTTTGTAAACTCACTTGCAACCGATCGGCTTAACTCTTTCTGGTAAAGCGGTCATTGTGCAAGTGTTGTTTTCCTTTAGTGCACTAGTTTCTAAGTTCATTGTGTCTCGCCACTCCCTATGTCAAACTGCCACTCCAAAGGTTTTTAGGACAGACAAGAAAGTGAAGTAAAGTTAGAAAGAGGGTACCTTGTGTCTTTCATTGCATTCAATGTCAAGTTACCATTGGTCGAGGGAGCCAAAATAAGAGAGCAATAGAAATCCCTTATTCAGGTCCTACAGGACACAATGAGTAGGGAAGAAAGTTACGAAAAAGTTTAGTGCCTTGGTCAATTGACTAACAGAGAGTAGGTTCACTGTGAAAGAGAGAATATACAAGGAATTTTCAAGAGTGAACGGTGGTAGTTTAACATCACTAGTTTGATGGACAGTTATTGTACGTCCATTAGGTAAGTTTATAGGTACTTGATGATTGGATGGTTTTTGAAGTGGAGAGCTATCGACACAAATGCACCAACTTGCTCCAGAATCGATAATCCAAGGAAGATGGGAGACACTAGATGAAGATATATTACCTGCGAAATTGATAGAGGTAGACAGAGTTCTAACAAGTGATAAGAGTTTATGATACTCATCCATAGTGAATGAAGGTACAACTAACTTCCTTGGAAGTTTGACCATTGCTGTCAGAAAACTAGTACCATTGCTTGTATGGAGGTCCACCAGCCTTTGATTACGAGTGGTAGCTGCAGCTAGTGGTGGCCAAAAGTTTGGATCATGACCTGTGTCCTCGAGGTTAGCCATTAAACTTGAAACATTTATCTTTCACATGACCTCTGCTATGACAATAGCTACAGATTGGTCGACTTTGACGTCCTTTATTGCATTCAAACTTGAAACTTTGTTCAAGTGATGCTGCTTTGGGAATATGATTATGTGATATTGCCAAGGTGGTGTGAGAGGCTGACGGCGTGAATCTTGCTTCACGCTGTAGTTCCTCCTGCAAGGCTAGAGCATATAATTTGTTTACTGTGGATGAGGGATCAAGCAATAAAACCTGTCCTATAATAGCATCATATGAGTCGTTCAGTCCCTTCAAAACTAAATTACACGTTCTCTTTGTATTTGATCCGAATAAATTTTTATGCCCCCACACAAACACAGGCACCAGATTGTAGTAATTTAATTCTTCCCAAAGCACTTTGATTTTTATACAGTGTGCAGTAACAGACATGGACTCTTGCTGTAATCGATGTATTGAACTGTGTAGCTGAAAGACTCTTGGTGCAAGACTCTGAGTATATCTTTCCTTTAACTCCTCCCATCTTACTTGATCTGAGGTAGCATAAGCGATGCTAGAATGAATCTCTCCTTACTAATTGAATTAAGAATCCATGCTAGACCCAGATTGTTACATCGTACCCACAACATACAATTTTCTTCATCCTCTTTAGGCTCTTTGATAGTCTCATCAACGAATCCTAACTTGTTTTTGGCTGATAGAGCCACGATCATGACTCTGCTCCTGATTTTTTATTTGGATATCAAATTTCTCATTTTTTAAGATCTGATTTATTTAAAAAAACTTGATCTGGTATTTGATCTGAATCTGATTCATTGACATCCCTGATAACCTCCCGACCAAAGAATAATAGAATGATGAACTCCAGGGGTCTCCGGAGGCTTGAGGAATTAAATGCCAACAGGGAAATAGAAACGGCGACAAGAGATATGGGAGATGAAGATCTCAGATGACGTTACACAGCCATTTGTGATGCATTATTTCCACCATCAAATGGCAGCATACATCATCACATAGGATTCTACACCTACAGCTCCAAATGACCCTTACAGAACAGTCTTGTGGAAGAAACATGATGTACTACAGGGCAATGTTAAATCAACTTGAAGATAATGGAAGGTAGAAGAATATGTTGGTTTCTTATGTCTACATGCTTAAATCAATTATCAAATAGATAAATTGTTTTTAATTGAATGAATCACCTTAAGTAAAAGCGGAGTTTGAATCTATTGGGTATATGAATTCCTGAACATGCTTTGTATTACTAATAACAGGAATCTTTTGTTCTTAATAAGATATTTGAAGAGTATCACTGACTCTCTTGAAAGAGTTGAGAAGATTCAAGAGGCATTGAGCCTATCAACACTAATTTCTTTTGAATATTTTATTGCAATACAAAATAGAGTCAATAAATATAAAAGAAAAATTAAAAATGGAATTAAAATTACATGTGCCTTTCAAGTTTCTCTCTTTTTCATGAATTACAAGAATGTTGAGAACCAGGTTTTTCCTATTTGTATGTGGATTCTTTTTCAATACATGATAAAGTAGGTAATCTAGTTATGGTCCTTTCCCTTGTGAACTCTCTAGTTTCATTGATTTACATGCCTCACATGCAACTTGCTGTTGATTGTGAAACATGAACTTGTAGTGGTTCATCTCTGTCAACCTATTGCAAGGTTTTAAGATCAAGCTACTGATATTGTTTTGAGGAAAGAAATTTAAAAAGTGAAGGATGAATTCGTAAGAAAACTGACTTTTTTATTTGATAATGGACATATAATAGTTGAAGATGTATAAAACCCTTTTGTCATGTTAGTTTTCCCTTTCTTCTGTTCCGTCTTAGTTATGTATTATATAGTAGTGCAGAACCACTTCTTTATATCTCTCCTCATCTATCTAATTTTTGAATCCCTATAGTGGATTTTTTTTTGGTACTTGATCTATTTTCACTAAGTGGGGAAATTTTATAACTATTGAGTGAAAAACTCTAAAAAATTAGCTACTTTTGTGGTCAAAGTCGTAATCTAGTGAACCTGCTTTAAGTTTTGAGCCTACACTAAGGTTCAACTTTTAATCACATAATCTAGTTTTACTTTTTATATAGGAGACCGTAGAAATACTTACCAAAAACCTTGAAGTTTTGCTGCAAGGTAACTCTTTATGCAAGACATATAGGTAATCTGGAGAGAAGATTGTGGAGGATATAAGGCACTCAAAGTATTTCAGCCAAGCGAGGTAGTTGAATATGAAATCATAGGCATGGCATGAGCTGATGACTTTATTTCTTGTATAGAAACACCAGCTGAAAGGAAAACTCTTATTCAATTTTGTATGGGTACTTTGCAATTTAAGAGGGAGGGAGGATCACAGTGTTGTTGCTAATCTAAGCAAACCCAGCTTATATGAAGAAGTTGAATTTTCTTAATTAACTGTAATCGCTTTAACTAATAAATGGATGGCATGTGATGATAGAAAGCTTTCTATTCTTGTTAAGAAATGTCAAAGTTGAATTCTCTTTTCTTAATTGTAATGACTTTGACTTTGTAGTTTCTAACACGAGGGAAGCTAGTTATAGATTTTGTTTGTGAAATAACATAGTATGATCTCAGTTGAAAATTAGTCATATACCATTATACAATAATATCAATTACTCGTTGTTATTTAGTACAATAATATCTGACGGTATTGATTTGTACTTGCTGCCATGTTCTGTAGTTAATAGCATGATGGCCTAATTTGATTGTTATTACTTATTGATATAGCAATTAAGGAAGTTATGTTTTTGAAAGTATAAATATTTATCTGTTCCCGGTGATGGAAAATATATGGAAGAATCCATGCCCATACATTCTTCTGCTGAGCTTTCTTTCAATCCACTGTCCATGAAAAGAAATATATTGTGGATGTACTCATATTCCTAATCTTAGCCATTCCACATTTTTTACAGTTACCACTTTGTTAGTCTTGTAAATTGTATTCGATCTTTTTTAGATATGATGATTTCGGGAAACCTTTACCAAGTTGCATCACATACACTAGTATTGAACTTTTTACCTTCATCATGATCTTAGTGTGTTTATTTATTCCAAGTTAATGATTAATTAGTGTTGGTCTCCAACATGGATCTGCTATATCTACAGTTGCATTATGTTAAAACAGCACTATTTTTTTATGTCTTGTACATTTTTCAATATGTAACATGCATGTGCTTCAGATTCGGAGTGGCCTTTCTTCTTTGATCCACAAAATGTTCATGTGACGGGGGGAGTTTGTAGTGTGTAGGTTTTTCTTTGTGGCTTTTGTAGCTTTTATATGTTGTATCCAGAAATGGCAAGAGCATTGCTTCATTTTCACTTATTCATTAACTTTTCATTTTATATGTGAGATGCCATAGGTCAGAGGATCATGTTACAGCCAGCAAAGTTTCCTAAAAAAAGAGAGGGATGTTCTGATCGCACTCTATCCAAATTGCATTATAGGGGGAATAAAAGAAACATAACATATTGAGAAAATTAAGATGGATGCTGTACAAAGCTAAATGAATCTTCTTTCTAGGAACGCATACTTTCTTGAGCTGAGTTGTGATGACAATCGGCCAATGGCATCAATTAATAAACAAACGATTGTAAAAGGGATCAGCGACTTTACGAAGGACTGATAGGTGCCATTTTCTTAGAGATGCTTATACACGATTTATAACTTGATGGTGGATGTTTTTGAGATGTTTTAATCTTCACAGCTACATTTGTAAGTTGTATATAATTTTCTGATGACATTTTAAGACAACCCGCACAAGAAATGACTTGTAATTTAACTCGCATATAGCCTAAAAGTCTGACTTGTTTTTTTGTTCATTTTTCCTTCTATATTTTTGTTAATCCAAAATCTGATGCATAAAGTGTTCATCTCTCTCTCTCTCTCTCTCCTTATTTGTTTCAGTTGTCTATGTTTTTGTTTTTTGGTATCGATCTAGATTATCTGTTCGAAACCATCTCACTTTCAAATTATAAAAAACTGGCTTACCTGCTATAGAAGCCGCATTTTGTTTTGTTTTCAAAAGAAAAAGGAGACCTATAGCAGTGAAGGAATCACTGCTGTAAGAACTTCTAGCAATGATTTCTACCATTGTCAGTAACTGAACGAGTTGTTATCAATGATGCTATTGGCAGTGACCCTTGGGCTAACAAAAGACTTTTCCCCGTGCTGTAAAGGGAAAGGGCAACCTTAGCTATGCGCTAGGCCAAGAGTATTTGCCAATAAGTTTATTGGCAACTGCATTATGACTATTGGCTATGGTAAAAGCCGTTGCCACTACTATATATTATAGTTGTGGTTATACACAAGCAGGCTAGAGCCCAACTCTTCTCATGTCTTGTCATGCTCAAGCTATTGTGCTTTAAAGGGTCAGTTCAAACTCCACTCAACAAACCAAGACCTAGCTTGTGCTCGACACTGAAGCTTGAGGAAAGTATCCTGTGACAGGTATAAAATGGACAGACTCAAGGCTCGTTTAAGCAAGAACAGTACTTTTATAGCTAACTACATCATTTTGGGAGGCGTCGCAAGGTTAATCTATTGATCAACCTTCAGATGAACATAAGCTGAGACTTTATAGTCTGCCTCCTAGGATTTCCTGAATCCCAGCAGCGGTTATTGCCAGAGAATATTTTTGGCAGGTTCGTAAATGGTAACAAAATAAATTTTGAATTGTCTTAATGAAATCTTTTATTTTGGAAATCAGTTCTTCAATTTAATCTGGCTTGCAGTTATCAGATGAAGGATAGGGCTCAGGGCGACTATTCAACATAATTAACAACCAAATTGAAGCACCCAAATTGATATTTTTTCGGAACAATTTGTACCAGTGCAAAGAAATATAGCTATATAAAGAACTTTTGGGAAAAGAGGAGGCAGGGCTATAGAAAAATAGATCATTGTCTTTTTTCGCCCCTCAAAATAATGCATCAACCTGTTGCGCATCATCACAAGCCCAACACTTCTCGTCCGCCACCACTCCTTTCCTCCCCTTGCAATATCTTGCGAGTTTCAAATGACGCACAAGACAAAATCAGGGCTGCCACGGAATCAACTGGGCAACACCAAGGAGGCTGGGAATGGATGGAACAGAGCATCGTGCTCTTCTTCCTTTCACATATTCATACTCTTTCTGTACATAATCAATTTTTTTACAGGTGTAATATTTTCTGTTACAACAAAATCATGCCTTCAACCTCCTATAGAATTTCACATGCGTGGCAAGGAATACCAATAGATCATTGCCTTTTTGGGCCCCTCAAAATAATGCATCAACCTGCTGCGCATCATCACAAGCCCGACACTCCTCGTCCGCCACCACTCCTTTCCTCCCCTTCCAATATCTTGTGAGTTTCAGATGACGCACAAGAGAAAATCAGGGATGCCACGGAATCAACAGGGCATCACCAAGGAGGCTGGGAATGGATGGAACAGAGCGTCTTGCTCTTCTTCCTTTCACATATTCGTACTCTTTCTGTACATAATCAATTTTTTTACAGGCGTAAAAGAATATTTTCTGTTACAACAAAATCATGCCTTCAACCTCCAATAGAATTTCACATGCATGGCAAGGAATACCAATAGATCATTGTCTTTTTTGGCCCCTCAAAATAATGCATCAACCTGTTGCGCATCATCACAAGCCCGACTCTCCTCGCCCGCCACCACTGCTTTCCTCCCCTTGCAATATCTTGCGAGTTTCAGATGACGCACAAGAGAGGGCTGCCACGGAATCAACAGGGCATCACCAAGGAGGCTGGGAATGGATGGAACAAAGCATCGTGCTCGTCTTCCTTTCAGATATTCATACTCTTTCTGTACATAATCAATTTTTTTACAGGCGTAAAAGAATATTTTCTGTTACAACAAAATCATGCCTTCAACCTCCTATAGAATTTCACATGCGTGGCAAGGAATACCAACATATCATTGTCTTTTTTGGCCCCTCAAAATGATGCATCAACCTGTTGTGCATCATCACAAGCCCGACACTCCTCTTCCACCACCACTCCTTTCCTCCCTTTGCAATATCTTGCGAGTTTCGGATGACGCACAAGAGAAAATCGGGCTGCCACGGAATCAACAGGGCATCACCAAGGAGGCTGGGAATGGATGGAACAAAGCATTCCTTTCAGATATTCATACTCTTTCAGTACATAATCAATTTTTTTACAGGTGTAAAAGAATATTTTCTGTTACAACAAAATCATGCCTTCAACCTCCTATAGAATTTCACATGCGTGGCAAGGAATACCACGATTCAATTTGACGGCTTTACAATAGATGTAAAAAACAAAGTTAATATTACACAACTTTAAGAATTCGTTTTCATTTTCCATAACAGATCCCAAGAGGCAGAATGCCCTAACGTTCTTTCGTTTGAGCTTCATAGCCTCCTGAAAGTTGGAAATTGCTAAGTCATACTTTCTGCACTAAATCTATTGAGAGGACAACGATGACGTTGATGATGGTGGAGTTGGCAACATCAAGCTCATGAGGAGGCCTGCGACACACTTTACACTTAAGAGAGGGAATAAACTCTTTACCGCTTCTTCAAGTGCTCCTCATCCCTGTTTCCATAACTGAGAAGCGCTCTCTCTCTCTCATGTGTTTAGTATAGTATCGATGACATGGGTTGATGTTCAAAGCTGGTTATATGCCTAAGCTTGTGTGTAGGCTCCCTTGGATGCAAAAGTAGGCTATGGAGCTTGTACAAGTGGGCAGGGGGCACTTGTCATTTTCTTAAAGGCTATGCACCATACACATAACCAGATGTCATGGGTGTTGATGAAAAAATTCAGCTATAAAAGCAAGAAGGCTAATGAACAAAATGTCACTTGGAGTGGATCTGGAGGTGGCCTAAACCTCGTCAAGTGCTCGACTAAGTTTGCATTGGTTTCAGATTCGGATGATATTAATTTAAAATTGGGAATTCAAATTTCGATTCAGATTTATAAAGTTGCAATAATGTAGAATAAAATATATTATTTAGATCCAGATATGTAACTTAGGTTTAGATATCCATTATATATTTTTTCTCTGGTATCCTATTGGTTGTCTATTTGATGCTGAGTCCGAATCCGAATTCAATCGGATGCCAATTTTTAATACCGAATCCAATCTGATTTTGTATTTGGATATCAAATTTCTCTGTTTTTCATATCTGGTTTATGTAAAGAAACTTGATTTGATATTTTATCTGAATCTGATTCATTGAAATCCCTAACAACTCAGCCTCCCCACCAACGACTAATAGAACGAAGAACTGCATGGATCTCCAGAAGCTTGAGGAATTAAATATCCACAAGGAAATAGAAAATGGTGACGAGAAATATGGGAGATAAAGATGTCAGATGACATCGCACAGCCATTTGTGAGGTATTATTTCCACCATCAAATGGAAGCATACATCATCACATAAGATGCTACATCCACGTCATCTTCACATGACTTATTGCTCGGTCACACTCGCGTTCATTCTTCTCCTACTTTGTCTGCTTTGGTTGTTCTTTTTTGTTTTTGGTTCTCTGTTTTCATTAAATCTTGTTATTCATGGTATTGTTGTTATTATTATTGTTGTTGTTATTTTTAATTGTTCTTGTTATTTAATTAAGCCAACCCGGTATGTTTATCCTTTGATACTTTCTCAGCAACGACCCTTGTATTTTGAGAATATTTTCCAAAACCGTCTTAATTTTGCATTTAATTTTAACTTCTTAAGCGTTATGAAAGTTTCATCCTCCAGTTTAAAGCCATCCAGTTAAACTAAGTTTCCAATTTTAGTTGTAAAATAAAATACCTATAGCACCCATTTCAATAACTTACACACACTCTCTCATCTGTCGCGCGATCACCTTTTTGTTAAAGTTACTATTTTAATATTAATACTTAAAAATGTTCAAGAAATTATAGTACATCAGATTAAGCCACAGTTATCTACACTTATATAGTATTAAATGTCATAATAAATGGTGTAACAATGAAACTACCCTTCGCCACCAAAATTCAGTCCATAGTAAGCAGTTCCACATTTAATATATATGTGATCAATATTTAACAGATCTGCAAAAGATAGATTCACATTTTCATTTATTTGAACACCACATTTAAAATAGGTAGAGTTGCACATGAATTCCAGGACTCCCATCCATTCCAAGACCATCAAAGTGTTTAAGAGTACTGTCATATGTGGCCATGCACGCAAATATACTATTGACGTGTCTTAGTGGTTTACGTTTTGGTTTTAATTGAAAAATATTCTTTAACCTTTGGAATTTCCGGATCTTAAAGCTGATGTACTTCGGGTGAGAAGGAGATTAACATTCCACCACCACAAGATATCCTAAAGGCCCCTCCATTCCCGCGGCCTTTTTGTGGTCATAGATTGCATGTGGACCTGACCAGGATATGCTATAACCTTGAGAATATGTTTCAGTATATGTAGAGAGTTAACTGTAATTTGGATAGGCAGACAAAAACTTTACTGTTTAAAGTTTCACTTGTTAAGAGATGACTTTTAATCACATGTAAAACCATACAGAAAAATGACGCTTGTTTCTCGAATTATGCCCAAGAAAATGGGTCGCTAAACAGAAACTGCGAATGATGTCAATATCCTTTTCTATAAATATGCCATAAAATTTCATATTATTTCTCATAATTTCTGCTACATGTTTTTTCTATCTCTAAAATTGCAGAAAACATGTCTGAATCTTTTTACCAAGTAGTGAGGAGGTCGTAAGAGGAGACTGGAAAAAGTTGTCAAAATTTGAATGTCTTAGATCAAGTCTTGCTCAGCTCGTTGCCATATCATTCACCTTCAATTTCAAAAAACAAGAAAAGCGATTTTCGTTCCCGTTTTGAAGTAAAATGAAGTCTTCCTCCAATTAATTAAAAGGCACCATAAATTCATTCCCGTTTTGATTTTTTTTTTCTAGGTTTAATTCTTCAAAAGATTTACAAAGCATCTTAGTTCATTGTCATTGCCATGGCTTATGCTTCCATCAAAGTTCAAATCTGAGGTTTTGGCCATATATTAATAATCTCAAATCCTCATTTTTCTGTGGATCTGAAATATATTGTCTGTTTATGGGTCCCATTAAAGAAAAAAAAAAGGATTTCAGATCAACGTTAGATATAAGATCCGAAACTACCAAACACACCAGGATGACCAGATGACTAATTGGCATGACAATAGTTGAAGCTAGCTCTAGATTAACTAGTAGCTATGCAACAACTTGACAAGCCTAACGAGCTTAATGTCACCAAAAAGGCATTTGTTATAGAGAAGACCAATAAAAGGGTTGAATGAATATCCTTGATCATGGATATCTGTACCGGCGGTCATGTTTTTATACGTTAACCATTCATGCATAGTTCAGGGGTTCAAAGAAAATAACAAGGACCCTCTTCTAAAAAGTGAAAGCAGATAAATGCTTTTGATAACAAAAAATGGATCCATCTATTCCATGTCTCTTTCAGAAAGTGCAGTTAGCTTCCAAGTTATTAAATTTAAATTACAACCATCCAACTATTACAGTAGGTGGCAGGTTGCTGGTTGAAGCTGCAAGATTCCTTGCACATGAAGTTTGTTTTAAAGAAGACTTTTAAAGGGCAAAAAAGGAATTATAAAAATACTAAAAGATTAAAATGTAGAGACCATTATAAAAATTTTCTAAAATATTAAAAGACTAATTTTTGTTGCTTGCATGAACGTGTGCACACACTTGAATAGGGTTTTATTAGAGCTCCTTTCATAGGGTTTTTCGTTTCCCTCCTTCCCCTGGCTGTGCTTCTAGGAGACAATGCAACAACTGTGAGGAAGGAAGGCCCCCAGCCCGGATGATGATCCAAGAGATGCTGGTGGAGACCATGAGGGGGTCCTTCATCCAAGTAACCGATAAGGAGGAGTCCAATGTCTCCAAGCAGGAGGCTTCAAGGGTAGGCGATTGTGAAGGGGTTGTCCCACATACTCAACCTGAGATCAGCTGCAATCAATGCGGCAATCCAACTCTCAAATATGGGTAAAAGCTATCAATAGGGATGCAATGGAAACCTATGATGACCAAGAAGAATTAGAAGTGCATACAGTTAGTGGGCATTCCCATGTCATCATTTTTGAGGAAGATCTACAGGAGATGAAGAAATCATACATATACATTGCCATAGCCTACTTCCTAGGTAGAGCAAATAGGGGACCAATGGATCTCAGCTTCTTTATCATTGGAGTTCACTCTCCCTGATTTGAGATTCACTACCTTCACTTTTCCTTTGTTGGTAATGGTCATTTCCTAGTAAAAGTAGATTCTAGTGAAGAAGTTGTTGTCGTTTTGAGGAAACAGGCATTGCGAGTGGGAGGTCAACTGCTTGCGAGTAGATGGGTCCTTATAATGGACCTCTATATTGGGGAGTTCCTTGAAATCCCCTAGTGAGTAGAGACTTCTTGTTTGGTGTCCATCCTATGGAAGGAAAGGGTGTAGCCATGGTGCTGGGAGGGGAGTGAACGGAAGTCGATCCCTTCACAAAGGTTCAACTGCAGATAGGATATTCTTGAATTTGTGTGGAGATACTACTTTCCTTAACATTCCGTCCAATGGTGGAGTTGGAGTGTGTCAATTATGATCATGTCTGATCACAAAGAGTTGAATGAAAAGAACAAATAAAATTTTGCTCAAGATGCAAGACAATGTCTCACTTAATGCAGGACTATAATGTAGTAGAAACTCTCCAACCACATCAAGATCCCCGACGGTTCAAGAATGAAAGTATCTCACCATCTCCAAAACAGGTTACCAGAGTAGACAAACTCCTAATGCTTCCAACATCACGGAGTTTCAGCTCAATGCATTGTGCAATAGCATTTACAATATCATTTCAAAAGTCATGGCGGCTGCAATGGAAAAGATCCTCATTTGAACTGTTAATCAAGATGAAGGAGCATTTCTGCTTAATAAACATATTCATGAATAGGTTTGGATGCTACTAGATGGTTAATAGCTTAGCTAACCATAACTGCCAATCAATGCTTCTGAACCTTGATATGTCAAAGGTGTATGACAAAGTTAAATGAAACTTCGTTAGGAACGCCGTACGCCACCTTGTTTTTTGTGATAATTGGGTTTCTAAGGTAATGACATGTGAAGAAACAAATTCATATGCTCTCATTATCAACGGAAGAAATGAAGTTTATTTTTTTATTTTTTTATTTTTTATTTTTTTATAACCAGAGGGAGCTTCATCAGGGAGATCCCCTCTCCTTTTATCTTTTTCACAGTTGTGGTTCAATTTTTTTTTTCTTTTGCGTAGGCTCAAATGGTCGGTTCTCAATATGAAAATCAAAATTTCTAAATTCAGAGGTGTTTAGGCAAATATTCTAGGTATCTATTATGTAGATGCAGTGATTTTTTGTAGGGCGATAAAATAGAATGGGATTGCCATTTCTAGAGCTAAATGGTGCACCTTTTTTGGCTACGGAGGTATATATAATGACTTATGATAGAACACAAAGAGTTGGCTATGTCTTAGCCAACCAATGTGCGATCTATGATAGACAAATTGAAACAGTAGATCATGTCTTCATCCACTATTGATGTGCAAAGAAATGGTGAAGGTACTTGGGCATAAGTTTGATGTAAACATCCCAAATTGAAAAAGTTTCCAAGAGGCAACCCATTGAAGGTGGAAGAGATCTCTAGAGTAAAATGGTCTTAGCTTGTCTGGCGTCTTAGTCTACCCATGACCTTTGGGGATATTTAAGAAGTTAAGAAACAACATCTTTTGTGACACTGATGCTAACATCAATTTGGAGATCACTGGAAAATTATGGGTGCACATCACGAATGTCAGTAGCAGATCCTCATGGTTTTGGTAGTATATGGAAGAGGTGTGTTTTTGGATGACTTTATCCATAAGCCTATACCCTTGGCCTTATTAGAGGTATTGGCATTTATTATGCAATCAGCAATTCTTGTCCTCTTGCGAGCATGAAAAGACATGGAAAAATGGGATATGGTTTGTCCTTGTTGAATGCACATAGCATGAGATTTTCCTTTCTTCGAAGCAACACCTCCTTAGACACGTTGCATTTGGATGCCGTAAGGAACATGATTTAATGGAAAAAACCTTGGGTACCAAACCTAGTAAGTAGGGAGCCCTTTTGTGCCGTTTGAGATAACCAATTTTGTCTCTTTTATGTGTGCCCCTCCCTATTCCTATCTCTTTATTTTTTTTTATCAATCAAAGGGTTACAATGAAATTGGCCCTTAAGGGAAGAAGTTGGAAAGTGTTTCTAAGAATTGGCATGCTCAAAAATATAAGATAGACTCAGTTGCAAAACAATAAAATGACTTATATAATGAGCATTGACCCCTACTCAACCTCATTAACCTAGGACAAATGAATAACCCTCTTTCCCTTCCCATTCCATGAGTTAGAAGTCATCCCACATTGACCAATTGACTAGCTCGGACGATATCATGGCTAGACCAAATAATCCATCCATTTTTGGCTATACACATGCTATCAAATACATATAAAAACTTTACATACAAATCCATGCTTGAGAACTTTCTATAACAATTAATAAAGTCAAGGAGGCATAAAAAATTAGTTCCTCATGAACTCAAGTTTTAAATGGAAAAGTCTATTTCAAACCCACATTTGAAATTTCAAATAAATAGACAAAATGGAATAGATTTTCAAACCTACAAACCTTTGTTTTGAACATAAAAAATTTATTTTTCCAATTCTGTATAAAATGGGGCCGGAAACCCCCTTATGTAATTATTTTAAGAAAATTGAGGCTGCTAAAAAGTTTTGAAAGGCTACAACTGTTTTTTAAAAAGTTCAACAAATTAATGGGGTCTTTCATGGTTGCAGCCCTATTTTTTAAAACATTTATAAAAAGTATGGAGGGGTTGTAAATTCCTTCATAAAGGTGTAAAACCCCTTATTGGCACAATTTTCCTAATTTTCCCTCATCTTTTCCCTCCTTTTAATTTTTCTAAGGATTAAATGGTGAACTAAGAAAGTGGGGTCATGCTCTGACCATCTATTGTTTGTGAGTCCTACTATGACTCTAACCACTAGCGAGGTCACCAACAGCACTCTGCTGGTCAAACCCATGGCTTTTTCTCACTCAATTTGTCCTCATTCTAAGGCTTTCACCATTCACATGTTGAAGCTTAGCCGAACAAAGACTCTCTCCCTCTTAAGTATGGCATAGCAAGGGAGGCTACACAACTGCAACATCCTGCTTGATTCTCTTTTTTTTCCTTTTAATATCTATTATAGGTTTAAAGGGCCTTGCTATGAAGTCACAATATAGGAGGTAAATAAGAGAGACGCAACCAAATATTAACTTACACGGTTTCAGCCTAAGTATGGCTTAAGTCTACAATACATCTTCACTAACTATTCTTCCAACTTGCGATAAAAGAATGAGTGGTACAACTCTTATTTTGTGTGAGTCTAAGTTTACAAAATCTACAGTAAGCCCATTTAGCTTTTGACAATTTTTTTTCTTTCCTTATAAGATATGTGATCCAACATTTTCCTTTTAGATTTGATATGTTTTCTACTTTTAAAAGGGCAAACTTCTTTTTATTTTATGCAACTTTATCTATAAATTTGTCACTCTTCTCTTTATTTTATCCTTTATTTTTTTTGCTTTCTATGGGTTAAGTTTTCCACCGTCACTGACTCCCTTTTCCTAATTGTCTGTAATCTTTCTTTTGTCTATTCTCCAGTGTCCCTTTGCAAGCTAATCACTCAGCAAGAAAAGAAAGGCCCCACGGATTTGTTTTCAATCGGAGAATCAAGCAGCTCTTGACATGCATCTTGTCCACTAGCATAACAAATTGTGGCCCTAAGATATCTACTGCTGTTTCTTTCAGTTTACAAGCTAAATTTCTATTTCTCCTTGTGCAACCCTTCATCTCACAAAGTGGCCATCTACTTACTTGTAAGTTGCACAAAGATTATTAGACTATATGGCTGGCCTACCTTGGTTAATACTAAGTTCATGTTAACACTATTCAATCCATAATGATTATGAAAGGCTTGCAGAAATAGCCTTGTGTTCTACATTCATGCTGAACTTCGCCATTGTTAGTACTTTTGTAGTCATCTGTGATATTATTTTGTCACTTGGATAGACAAGATATTTTTGAGCTGATCTTGAGTCATTAGGGCAGTCTCCTATATATAATATTTCCTTAACATAGATATTATGATCCGTTTAACATGTCTTAGTGATTTGGAGTAGGTGTTTATATGAACAGATGAGTTTTTTATTCAATGCATCTGTCACATTTAACCCAGTGAACAAAATGTATTATAAAGCTCCAGCTATACTCTTGTATGAAGTAGCATATGAAACTATTTTTCTTTGATGTATGGATAATTTTCACATTAGCTGTAGCAATATTGTTGACTAAATTTACTTGTAGTAGAATCTTTGTGAGAAGTAATCTGTATATATTTCCTATGCAACAACACCATTCAATCATTTTCATAAACTACTTCAAAATGTAAAAAGAAATTTAGAGTGCTCAGATCTTTGATAGAAAATTCTTGAGAAAAGCTTTCAATAAGATTTACATAAAATCCTTTCAATCCTAGAAAGAAGTTTAGAGTACCCAAATCTTTGTTGAAAAATTATTGATAAAAACTTTTAATAGGATTTGCTATGGCCTTCTTACTAGTAGATATTTCCCACATAAATTAATAGTAGTAATTTTTGTAGTTCTTAAGAACAAATAAGTAAAAAAGAGTTAGCATTAGAATCACAAAAGCCAAGATTGAATAAACAATCTTTGAGTCTATAGGATTAAACAATTAATTTAAGGTGAGTTGGGGCTATCGCCATCATCAGAAGATAATATAGGATAGTGTTGTTTGGACACAAGTGTAGTTATAGAGGAAAGAAGCAAGACAAGTAAGTTGTTGGGTAGGTTGCAAATTTCTATTGCCCAAGGATATGATCACAAACTTTCTAAACATTAAATGTAGGCCTTGTATTAGAAGAGAGAAAGTTCATCTCATTAAACATAAAATGTCTCACAACTAAGCTCTTATATGTTATAAGGTTGTATAGACAAATTACTTTTATTTCCAATGAATACAGAAGAGGAATATCTGGTTTTCAGCTTACAACAAAACATTTCACCAAGATATAAAAAGTGTTTATAGCTTAATGCTTTCCAATGACCAATAACAAGCTTCTTACAAAAAAAAAAATTATATAATGGCTGGTGACATTGATTTTTGTTAGGTAACACTTTATAATATAGTATCATATCCGAAGCCTGAATAAGAATGAGGGCAAGATATCCATTTCTTGATTCTCCCTTTTATCCAAAAAAATTTAAACATCTAAGTTGACAAACTCACCACCACCATCACTATTTGATCTTTCATCCAAAATGTTTCACGTTAAAATATGACAAAATTTGACTTTTGATTACTAAATAGGAAAAATTAATTGAATTACTGAACAATCATTGAATTACTGAACAATCATTGAAACTATAAAATCAAAATTTGACTTTTGATTACTATGTTTTTTTAATTATTTTAATTGTAACTATAAAATCAGAATCGCTATTGTGAAAAATTGGGCACAAGTGAAACAAAGCTAAATTTGGTAGTAGAGCATAACAAACAAGGCACTCTACAATTGAAACATATCATATAGCAATGTTATTATCTTAATTGAAAACTTCTATACAATAGCAATCATTATACCTTTTGTACGTTGATGAACACTAGATTTGTGGAGATGACAGTAGCTTGATTATCACAATACATATGAACTGATAAGCTTGAACATATCTTTAGGGTAGTTAGCAATGATTTCAACAAGACTACTTTGCGACATGCATCAACCATGAAATCCTATTTGATGTCAACCAAAGTTCTTGACATAATCGACTGTTTCTTCGTTTTCCAAGATATAATACTATCACCTAAGAAAAAATCACATAGACTTTTATCTAGAATTCATTTATACTTGGCATGAAAACTCCTTAACCGGGACTATTTTTTACATGTATAACCACCTTTAAATAGCTTCCCAATTATTGTTGCAAAGTTTTACCAAATAAATGTTGTAGCATGTCAAACCATGTAATTGTTAGGTAGTTTAGCTTCCTTAATGATCTCATATACTTTGTAACATCTATAATGTTTTCTCAATCATTCTTAGGCAGATGTATGTGTTCTTCATTGGTCAATCAACAAACTTAAGTAATTCCTTTGTGCTAAATGAATTCCCTATTTTCTCCTTGCAAGTTTAGGACCTAAGAAAAATTTCAGTTTTTCCAAATCTTTCATATGCAAAAACTTAAGTAATTTTTGAACTTGTTGATCTCTTCATCCTTGTTTCTTACAATGATAAAGTCATCTACATAGACCAAGACAATGATAAAACTTTCACCTTTGGGTAGTGTGAACAGCAAGTAATTAACCGTTGATTATAGAAACCCCGTAGCTTCTAGGCACACTGGAGAACTTGATAAACCAGTTTTGGGAAGCCTATTAGAGTCTATAGGATAATTTGTGCAATGTACAGATTCTATTTTTCCCTTGTTAGCCATATCCTTCAGGTAGAACAACTTCAAGCAAACCATCATGTGATAATGTATTGTTGACATTCATTGATGTGGGCTCCAATTCAATTTTGTGGCAATTGTAAGCATCTCACATATGCTAATTTGGTAACTAGTGCATACAGTTCGTTATAGTTCAGCCCCTCTATTTGTCCATATCATTTTAGCACCAAGCGTGCCTTGAACCTTTTAATAGTTCCATCTAATCTGTATTTCATCTTATATACCGACTTGCAACCAATTGATCCAACACTAGGTGGACAATTTGTAAGAGTCCATGTTCTCCTGTCCTCCAATGCTTTAGCTTAAGCTGCCATCAATTAATGCCGGAACTTTCACTTTACTACTTCAAAAAG
Organism: Nymphaea colorata; assembly: GCF_008831285.2. Taxonomy (NCBI): domain Eukaryota; kingdom Viridiplantae; phylum Streptophyta; class Magnoliopsida; order Nymphaeales; family Nymphaeaceae; genus Nymphaea; species Nymphaea colorata. The sequence goes on along the minus strand of NW_022204507.1, from coordinate 5,281,998 downwards.
TGATTGAGGTTAAGAAAAATGTGAAACAATAAGCAGAAATGGTTCATGAGTAAGAGAAAGCCTTTGAAAGGATACAAAATTGGAACCCAAGATGCACGACCGCCTCTCAATGGCTATTTCCTTAATCATTGTTGCGAGCAATTTGAAGAGGTAGTTGGGCGAGTTTGCTTATTATTGCTAATGCCATAAACACTCTGTTTTAGGCACATATTTGTTTTTACAGTTTGATCAATAATGGGGGTGGAAAAAAATAAATTTAGGTTGATTTTATATTGATTGAAAATGAATATTTTCGATTACATCTATCAGTATTGAAATCATATACATTATATTTTTTGTTTTAAGCCTACCTCCAAAAAAATAATTCTTTTTGATTTTTTATCAAATTTTGTTTAGGTTCGATGACAGTTTCATTGTAGAGAAAACCGAAAAGTTGGAGTGAGTAAAAGCGTGTTTTCTTTAAAATAGTATTTCTTTTCCTTTCAATACTGGAGTTGTTGTTCTATCTATAAGACAAATTGTTATTAGAATACATTTGGCCCAAAATCTCATAGATAAATTTACTTGAAACATTAATGAATGAGCTATATCTTAAATGTATTGTTGTTTCTTCTTCACAACACTATTCTACTGGGATGTATAGGGACAACTAAGTTCATGGAAGCACCTTTTTCAGCAAAAAAAATCCTTAAGTTCTTGGTTTCAAAATTTTGTGCCACTGCCAGACTTGACTTTTAAGATGTCAGCTTTGTCTTGATATTCAAAAACATGAAAAAAATTCACAGTGTAGATTTGTTTTCATATTTATGTTTTATAGAAAGTATCAACAATGCAAGAGTGATCATCCACATAACCAATAAACAGTGTAAGTTAGTTATGAATGAGAATGAGTCAAGTCCCGTTAGGTAAATATGTAAGAGTTCAAACGCAGTTTTCATTGATATACAAATAGAAGTGGAAGGTAATTTGGTTTTCTTAGCAAATTAACAAACATCACAAGTATTTTGAATTAGTCTTATATTTTGATCATAAATAGAGAATATTTTGTGTTTTGATTTAGATGGGTGTCCTAATACCTTATGCCAGCATTCACAACTAAAACAAAATGAAAAAAAGTGGCCAAACTGAAAAATATTGTTATGCTTTTTCAGGTAATAGAGCCCTTTTCTCACATCACCCAAGCTAATCTTCATTTTGGTTTCCAGGTCATATAAAACACATCTAAGTACATTAAACGAAACAGAAAAACTTGAGGCTTCAACCAGTTTTGTGATAGAAATAAAATTGAATTTGAATTGCGGTGTATGGTAGACATTATTAAGAACCAAATGAGGATTAATGATGATGTTTCCTTGACAAAGAGCATCAGAGCTTCCATTAGGATTAATGATGACATTATCTGGAAGATTGAAACATGACATGGAGCAAATCATGTAATTACTTGCTCTATTATTGATAATCTAAGGGTTTATGGGTCTATGATATACTAGCTAGACTTGCAAGAGACATGGTAGATTATTTTTGATCAACTACAACAGTCAATTGTATTTGTCTGAAGCGATGGAGGGTGTAGCACTTTTATTGCCACCAAACGCATTTGTTTACAAAGTTTCAACAAAGTTTGCAGTGGGATTATAAATAATTGTGGAATTTTCATCATATCTCTTGTTAGGGTTCGATTTAGACACCTTCACATTTGATGGATGGTTCTGCAACTTGATGCAACGGTCATGAGTATGGCATTTGATACTATAGTACGAACATATCAATTAGGGTCGACAAGTATTTTCACCCTTTAGAAACTATACCACCCATTCTTTTTATTGAATTTCAAATTTGTTTCTTTGCTCCCTGCCAAAAGACTAGAAGAGGATCATATGAGGCCAACTCATCCTAGTTGGCCATGAATTTCATGTAGTATGCTGATATTGAAAATGCATCTTCATTAATCTTACTAATCACAATCTTAATTTGAAATTTGTGTGGTACTTTGGTAAGAGCATTATTGTAAATCTAATAGTACTTTTCTCTCTGTGGCAATATATATAACACTATCTTTTATTTTGTGAGATAATGAGTTGATGATCTAGAACAAGACCATACAATTGTAATAAGACCTCAACAGAAATTTTGAGAAAAAACTTCAAGCATCGGTAATGAACCACTGATGGATCATATTTTGTTCTTAGTGGCAAGTGCCATTATCATTGACCATGTCGAAGTGCCATAGCTATTGCCACTGAGATGCTAATTCACCAACAAAGCTCATGGGTTGTCGAAATGTTGCATAAAATAAGGGGTGTCAAATTCCATGTTGATGTCAGAGAAAGGATTTGAATTGGAGGTGATTGAGTTTTCTCTAGTAAGTGAATTCATATAAGAGACCAAGATCATGCTCGACAGAAAAGAGCTTAGAGCTCTGATACCATAATAAAATAAAAACTATGGATGGTGAAAAACAAAGCGCAAGTAAAACAGAGTGAAATATGGTATTAGAGCAAAACAGAAAGCACGTACACATGCGATGGTGAGGCTAAAATAGCACTTCCTTGGTTACTAAACTCATATAGTGTGCAAGAAGTTTGTTGAGAAGAATCAAACGATATCTGTCCTAATTACAATAAGTGCCCTTATAAACGATTAATAAAACTATTTTTTGCTACTTACAATTAAATTTATCTGCTAATAATGATCCTTGTCATAATAGAAATTATTCTGCACAATAGTTCACCACTACCAAATCCGTCAGACTCCAGCAGATGAACAAACTTTCACATAACTTTTGATTGTGCCACAGCACACTAACAATTACGAGTCCCCATAGGTCTACATGTATTATTTAGAAAGGAAAATTTCTAAATATGCTTAAAGATTTGAAATGGTCAAATGGCCAAAGTTTGTAAGAAGGCCATTAAAACATATTTTTGTATTTTGTTTTTGCCTTCAAAATAACATCATCAGTTCTCAACACATTCATCACATAATTACTAGCCTATCTTGATCTATCATGCCACACAAAATTTGAAAGTGTAGTATGTTAAGAACTAGCAAATAAAGATTCAAACTTATGGGATTGGTCCACTTTATTCCAGCCACTTGCTCGTTTATCCATTAGCTAGACATACATATTGTCTTTACCTCTTCCCCTCTGCAAACTCCATTTTCTTGTTCATCTCATCCTTGACAAAAAAAAAGATTTGTTTACTCAATATTGCACTTCTTACCTTTGCATATATTAGATATAGCTGGAAGATTTTACTTTATTTCTAAAACATGGTCATGGGTTCATAGAAACCTCTTATTTTTGAATTGATTTGCCTTAATTTGCCATTGGGACATTCACATCATTGTCTACCATGACACCAACTAAACCAAAACACTCATATTTGTCATCAAACATAGACATGAAGTCACAACATGATGCACATTACTTGTATTTGAATGCCATTGATTGTCTTGCTTTGACTTCATAGTCATTTCCATGAATGCCTCTAGTAAATTCTAGCAATATGGCCATTTTATTCCTCCTAGACCAATTACTTCACTTTTCTATCCATAATGAACTTGGATATATACCTTTACCTGCACTCTAGTGTCTTTTATCACCTCTACTTTTCCCAAGGCCACACCTATTTTGAGCAAAGAAGGCAACTATTGATAACCCACTTAATGATTGCGGATTTCCATTGAAGAGTTCTAATCACTTCTCTTGATTTATGAGAATATCATGTATTTCACATAATGAGGGAAGAGATTTCGAAGTTGTCATAGTTATGACAAAACCTTTATGTTCATTTCCTACGCAACTATGTACATGCTGATATAACTAAGTCATCCTCCTTTATAACTTCAACAACTAAACTAAGTGAATTAGTTAGCAATTTCAAATGGTTGAGAAAGTAAACCATGGATTCTTCACACTTAGACACATTTTGGCAATCGTGGTTGAGCTGAAGAATTTTTGTAAATTGTATTCTGAGACAAATGCTTTCTCAAGGAATATAAGGCTTATATTTTGTGATGGATAATTTGGCTGAGCACCAATTCTTTTCCGTCACATTCTCTTTTTTGACTTGTTTGCTTATTGCATTTGACATTTTTGAATGATGTGCTTTGATCATTTTGCACTTCATATTTAGTCAACTAACCCTTACCATCATCATCAACCTCATTATATGCTTGATAAACACTACCGGTGTTAGCATGATCATCAGTCCTTTTATAGAATTTGATGCATTATCTTGAGAACGATGCCATCTTATCATAGTATATCTACAAGTACGCTTATATCTGCATTGTCATTGAATTATGACATGAATAAAATGCTGAAGTGTTTTTCTAAGTAGGTGTTTCCAAGCACACCTTCACTTGGGGGCACTATATATACAGGTTATACTAAGCATATTACAGCATATTTGGGCAGTTTGGCCTATATATCAACCAAAATAAGAGTCATCTTCAACATATCTGCCGTTGCAATTAATCTTTCCCACTTTCACTTCCTACTTTAGGTTGAGATTCGAAGACACTCCCCCTTGTCGGCCTTTCTCAAATGTGGCCTCCCCCTTCGCTCCTTTTCTGCGCATTCCCTTAAGCATCACCAAGTCAGGCAGGTCTCCTCATCATATTGATAATTTTGAAACGCGTGAATGGATTAGGATCTCAGAAATGAATGCTATATATGCCATTTCGCAGTGCCATTGCACTGAACCTGCGTATACTAACTTCCCACATACCATTATCTTCCCATTTCATCCCCATCCATAAAATAACAGCTTCAGTTTTTAGGAAAAGTTCAATAATTTTCGCTGACATCCCAGTTTCCTGAACGAACCACATTTTCGTCAGCTAATTGACCTGCGGTAGCATGTGAGGAGGCAATCCTATACTAGTTAATCTCTGCAAATCGTCATGTTCCAATTTCTCCCCCATGCATGAAATAACGACTACAATCTTCCAGAAAGGGTTGGAATATTTTCCCAACCATCATTAATTTCCAATATTGATAGGATGCTAACTTTTCATATCTTATAAGACATTGGGGACTCGTTTCCTACCTTCAGACGTACCCAGTTTCAATATCCACCTACAGGATGCCTTTGTTGGTGTTTGGCATTCTGAAAATAGTTAGCCTTTAGAAAGTGCTCTTGCATTTTCTAATGGAGGAAAATGCATTTGGATTCACGCTCTACTTTTCAAACGGGATTCCATCAATACATATCTAATCTGGTCGATCAAATGTTTGTCGTGAAGCTTTGGCTATGGTTTAAAACGTATGAGGGACAGGAGGAGGGCCTTATTAAGTGACTGGAAAAAGGAAAATAAAGGCCCCAATTGATAACTAATATGCTCCACATCGGTCTGCTTCATTTAAAATGTCGAATTGTACTGTAAAATTGAACTGACCAATTCTGTACTGAAGCCCCAACAGCCAGCATTGAAAGAGCTCCAAAAAGGGCCATGGTGGAGACCAGTAGATGGGGCTGCTGGAACTTCGTCGGCACGCGCTCAACTGTGACATATTACTTTCGTTATTCTTTCTCGGGTTGTACATCGGAGAAGAAAAGTACTGAATAGTTGATATTAACATAACCATGAACAATGTCCACAGACAAGAAAGTGAAAGCACTGCACACTAAAGGAAGAGGGAGATGACAATTTCCACTGCAGTTATGGTCATGTAGAAGACGTGGGAAAGGGAGTGGGCTGGGAAAACCGACGTGTTGAGAAGAGCAAGCCCGACTGCCACATTCAGCTTAGCCATAACGCTTCGTGAAGGCATCACACCCGATGCATGGGGTGGCTGTACCTGGTGAGTCTCACCATCTGAACGTGGGGCCGATGTTGGCGGTGCAGCCTGCCAGCTCCTAATTCCGCCTTCTCCCAACGTCCATCTCCGTCGTCGGCGAAGGTGATGTTCTGGCGACTTCGTCTTGCCCGTCTGCCTGTAAGGCCTCCTCTGGGCGGATCTCAATGAACAGGTCCTTGGACGCACCCGATGGGGATACAAGAGGATTAGGAAGAGTAGGGTTCTCCCTATTGTCTTCTGGATTATCAGAACTCCGTTCAAAGAGGCGTCGCAAGGCCTGCACGAACATAATGGCATATAAGACGACGTCCATGTCTTCCCTCTGTGATTCTTCTTCTCAATGGACATTGCCAAAAGGGAAAATTTGGCTTTGATATGTAAGAGCAAGCTGCCAATTTAACTAAAGCTGGCAATTTGGGGAAAATTTTCCGACAGTTCGATCGACGTCTATAGACACGGGTTGCTGGCTGATGGTAGAAGGGGCTCCGTCGAATCTTTTCAAGTCAAGTTTTCAACTCCAGACGTGAATTTTATAAGGATCGAAAATTCCGCGTGTTTTAAAGGATGCCGATCTGGTGGTAGTTATTATCTACAATTTGCAGACTATATGTTCAGATATTCATCCAAAATCATGCCTCTACATGACATTGATGCCACCTTCAGGGCGAAGGAAAGCCACTTCTAAACATAACTGGGATGTCAATGCCAACAGCTTGGATTTGAAGTAGACATTATCATAGCTGATTTTTCGGATAGTCATAGATTCGGACATGAACTCAGATTTGAATGTGAATGAAAGAAATTATATATCGTATCCAAATATAACTTTTAAATTTAAAATCCAAATATATATTAGACACACACCCCACAACCAAGTCCAGAATTTGGATTTTAAATATCCAACTTTAGATTAATGGTCCAAATCTGGTCCAGGTTTAATCCAAGTCTAGATCTTGTCCAACCAGTCAACTGTGACATAAGTTTGCAGTTCTTGTTGTGTTGTAATATGATTCTCTCACCATCTCCTGCCTGTTGCTTGGATACAAGACTAAATTGGTAGCCCTCTCTCACTAAGGCCCTTGTGGTTTAATTAAGTTCCTTTTCAGAACAGATACACACATTCTCTCTCTCACCGCAAATGTTCAACTTTATCTCTCTTCCTTCCATCTCCAAACGTTAAATCTTAAATTGTGTCTCCCTCTTCCCCCACTCCCCAAATGTTCGCAAAAATGTTCGGTCTAATAGGTTTTCCTTCTGATAGTGCCACCATCACATCAAATGGGCTAGAACATCAACTTCTTGTCATCATGCGACCATGAAAATACATGGGAAAATGGGATATGGTTTGCCCTTGTTGAATGCACATAGCATGAGATTTTCCTTCCTTTGAAGCAATACCTCCTTACACACGTTGCATTTGGATGCCGTAAGGAAAACTTGGGTACCAAACCTAGTAAGTAGGGAGCCCTTTTGTGCATTTTGAGATAACCAATTTTGTCTCTTTTATGTGTGCCCCTCCCTATTCCTACCTCTTTATTTTTTTTATCAATCAAAGGGTTACATTGGAATTGGCCCTTAAGCGAAGAAGTTGGAAAGTATTTCTAACAATTGGCATGCTCAAAAAATATAAGATAGACTCAGTTGCAAAACAATAAAATGACTTAGATAATGAGCATTGACCACTACTCAACCTCATTAACCTAGGACAAATGAATCACCTTCTTTCCCTTCTCATTCCATGAGTTAGAAGTCATCCCACCTTGACCAATTGAGTAGCTCGGACCATATCATGGCAAGACCAAATAATCCATCCATTGTTGGCTATACACATGCTATCAAATACATATAAAAGCTTCACATACAAATCCATGCTTGAGAACACTTAACAAAATCAAGGAGGCATCAAAAATTATTTCCTCATGAACTCAAGTTTTAAATGGAAAAGTCTATTTCAAACCCACATTTGAAATTTCAAATAAACAGACAAAATGGAATAGATTTTCAAACCTACAAACCTTTGTTTTGAACATAAAAAATTTCTGTTTCCAATTTTGTATAAAATGGGGCAGGAAACCTGCTTATGTAATTATTTTAAGAAAATTGAGTCTGCTAAAAAGTTTTAAAAAGCTACAACTGTTTTTTAAAAAGTTCAACAAATTAGTGGGGTCTTTCATGCTTGCAGCCCTATTTTTTAAAACATTTGTAAAAAGTATGGAGGGTTTGTAAATTCTTTCATAAAGGTGTAAAACCCCTTATTGGCACAATTTTCCTAATTTTCCCTCATCTTTTCCCTCCTTTTAATTTTTCTAAGGATTAAATGGTGAACTAAGAAAGTGGGGCCATGCTCTGACCATCTATTGTTTGTGAGTCCTACTATGACTCTAACCACTAGTGAGGTCACCAACAGCACTCTGTTGGTCAAACCCATGACTTTTTCTCACTCAATTTGTCCTCATTCTAAGGCTTTCACCATTCACATGTTGAAGCTTAGCCGAACAAAGACTCTCTCCCTCTTAAGTATGGCACAGCAAGGGAGGCTATACAACTGCAACACCCTGCTTGATTCTCTTTTTTTTTCCTTTTAATATCTATTATAGGTTTAAAGAGCCTTGCTACGAAGTCACAATATAGGAGGTAAATGAGAGAGACGTAACCAAATATTAACTTACATGGTTTCAGCCTAAGTATGGCTTAAGTCTACAATACATCTTCACTAACTATTCTTCCAACTTGTGATAAAAGAGTGAGTGGTACAACTCTTATTTTGTGTGAGTCTAAGTTTACAAAATGAAGAGTAAACCCATTTAGGTTTTGACAATTTTTTTTCTTTCCTTATTAGATATGTGATCCAACATTTTCCTTTTAGATTTGATGTGTTTTCTACTTTTAATAGGGAAAACTTCTTTTTATTTTATGCAACTTTATCTATAAATTTGTCACTCTTCTCTTTATTTTATCCTTTATTTTTTTGTTTTCTATGGGTTAAGTTTGCCACCGTCACTGACTCCCTTTTCCTAATTGTCTGTAATTTTTCTTTTGTCTATTCTCCGGTGTCCCCTTGCAAGCTAATCACTCAGCAAGAAAAGAAAGGCCCCACGGATTTGTTCTCAATCAGAGAATCAAGCTGCTCTTGACATGCATCTTGTCCACTAGCATAACAAATTGTGGCCCTAAGATATCTACTGTTGTTTCTTTGAGTTTATAAGCTAAATTTCTTTTTTTCCTTGTGCAACCCTTCATCTCACAAAGTGGCCATCTACTTACTTGTAAGTTGCACAAAGATTATTAGACTATATGGCTGGCCTACCTTGGTTAATACTAAGTTCATGTTAACACTATTCAATCCATAGTGATTATGAAAGGCTTGCAGAAATAGCCTTGTGTTCTACATTCATGCTGAACTTCGCCATTGTTAGTAGTTTTGTAGTCATCTGTGATATTATTTTGTCACTTGGATAGACAAGATATTTTTGAGCTGATCTTGAGTCATTAGGGCAGTCTCCTATATATAATATTTCCTTAACATAGATATTATGATCCGTTCAACATGTCTTAGTGATTTGGAGTAGCTGTTTATATGAACAGATGAGTTTTTTATTCAACGCATCTGTCACATTTAACCCAGTGAAGAAAATGTATTATAAAGCTCCAGCTATACTCTTTTATGAAGTAGCATATGAAACTATTTTCCTTTGATGTATGGATAATTTTCACATTAGCTGTAGCAATATTGTTGACTAAATTTCCTTGTAGTCGAATCTTTGTGAGAAGTAATCTGTATATAATTCCTATGCAACAACACCATTCAATCTTGTTCATAAACTACTCCAAAATGTAAAAAGAAATTTAGAGTGCTCAGATCTTTGATAGAAAATTCTTGAGAAAAGCTTTCAATAACATTTGCATAAAATCCTTTCAAGCCTAGAAAGAAGTTTAGAGTACCCAAATCTTTGATGGAAAATTATTGATAAAAACTTTTCATAGGATTTGCTATGGCCTTCTTACTAGTAGATATTTCCCACATAAATTAATACTAGTAATTTTTGTAGTTCTTAAGAACAAATAAGTAAAAAAGAGTTAGCATTAGAATCACAAAAGCCAAGATTGAATAAACAATCTTTGAGCCTATAGGATTAAACAATTAATTTAAGGTGAGTTGGGGCTATCGCAATCATCAGAAGATAATATAGGATAGTGTTGTTTTGACACAAGTGTAGTTATAGAGGAAAGAAGCAAGACAAGTAAGTTGTTGGGTAGGTTGCAAATTTCTATTGCCCAAGGATATGATCACAAACTTTCTAAACATTAAATGTAGGCCTTGTATTAGAAGAGAGAAAGTTCATCTCATTAAACATAAAATGTCTCACAACTAAGCTCTTATATGTTATAAGGTTGTATAGACAAATTACTTTTATTTCCAATGAATACATAAGTGGAATATCTGGTTTTAACCTTACAACAACACATTTCACCAAGATATAAAAAGTGTTTATAGCTTAATTCTTTCCAATGACCAATAACAAGCTTCTTACGAACAAAAAAATTTATCTAATGGCTGGTATCCATGATTTTTGTTAGGTAACACTTTATAATATAGTGTCATATCTGACGCCTGAATAAGAATGAGGGCAAGATATCCATTTCTTGATTCTCCCTTTTATCCAAAAAATTTAAACATCTAAGTTAACAATCTCACCACCACCATCACTATTTGATCTTTCATCCAAAATGTTTCACGTTAAAATATGTCAAAATTTGACTTTTGTTTACTAAATATGAAAAATTAATTGAATTACTTAACAATCATTGATATTATAAAATCAAAATTTTACTTTTTTTACTATTTTTTTTTTATTATTTTAATTGTAACTATAAAATCAGAATCGCTATTGTGAAAAATTGGGCACAAGTAAAACAAAGCTAAATTTGGTAGTAGAGCATAACAAACAAGGCACTGTACAATTGAAACATATCATATAGCAATGTTATTATCTTAATTCAAAGCTTCTATACAATAGCTCACCACCACTCGGAGCTTTTAGAGACATCAGCTGATAAACATACAATTATTTAGCTTATCATTATGTCATACTACTCTAACACTTCCCTTCAATCAGAGTTGTGTAGATCAAGTGAACCCAATTTACTGTTATGATGGTAGAACTGAGTTTTGCCAATGGCTTTTATAAATATGTCAGCTATGTAATTTTTTTCCTACGGGAACATGGTTTTAGGCAAACAAACCTATAAGCTCATGTGTCAAATGACAATCAATCATTATACCTTTTGTACGTTGATGAACACTAGATTTGTGGAGATGAGAGTAGCTTGATTATCACGATACATATGAACTGATAAGCTTGAACATATCTTTAGGGTAGTTATCAATGATTTTAACGAGACAACTTTGCAACATGCATCAACCATGAAATGCTATTTGATGTCAACCAAAGTTCTTGACATAATCGACTGTTTCTTTGTTTTCCAAGATATAATACTATCACCTAAGAATAAATCACATAGACTTTTCTCTAGAATTCATTTATACTTGGCATGAAAACTCCTTAACCGGGACTATTTTTTACATGTATAACCACCTTTAAACAGCTTCGAATTATTGTTGCAAAGTTTTTCCAAATAAATGTCGTAGCATGTCAGACCATGTAATTGTTAGGTAGTTTAGTTTCCTTAATGATCTCATATACTTTGTAACATCTATAATGTTTTCTCAATCATTTTTAGGCAGATGTATGTGTTCTTCATTGGTCAATCAACAAACTTAAGTAATTCCTTTGTGCTAAATGAATTCCCTATTTTCTCCTTGCAAGTTTAGGACCTAAGAAAAATTTCCGTTTTTCCAAATATTTCATATGCAAAAACTTAAGTAATTCTTGAACTTGTTGATCTCTTCATCCTTGTTTCTTACAATGATAAAGTCATCTACATAGACCAAGACAATGATAAAATTTTCACCTTTGGGTAGTGTGAACAGCAAGTAATTAACCTTTGATTATAGAAACTCGTAGCTTCTAAGCACACTGGAGAACTTGATAAACCAATTTTGGCAAGCCTATGAGAGTCTATACGATAATTTGTGCAATGTACAACTTCTATTTTTCCCTTGTTAGCCATATCCTTCAAGTAGAACAACTTCAAGCAAACCATCATGTGATAATGTGTTGTTGACAATCATTGATGTGGGCTCCAATTCAATTTTGTGGCAATTGTAAGCATCTCACAAATGCTAATTTGGTAACTAGTGCATACAGTTCGTTATAGTTCAGCCCCTCTATGTGTCCATATCATTTTAGCACCAAGCGTGCCTTGAACCTTTTAATAGTTCCATCTAATCTGTATTTCATCTTATATACCGACTTGCAACCAATTGATCCAACACTAGGTGGACAATTTGTAAGAGTCCATGTTCTCCTGTCCTCCAATGCTTTAGCTTAAGCTGCCATCAATTAATGCTGGAACTTTCACTTTACTAGTTCAAAAAGTGATTGAGGTTAAGAAAAATGTGAAACAATAAGCAGAAATGGTTCATGAGTAAGGGAAAGCCTTTGAAAGGATACAAAATTGGAACCCAAGATGCACGACCTCCTCTCAATGGCTATTTCCTTAATCATTGTTGCGAGCAATTTGAAGAGGTAGTTGGGCGAGTTTGCTTATTATTGATAATGCCATAAACACTCTGTTTTAGGCACATATTTGTTTTTACAGTTTGATCAATAATGGGGGTGGAAGAAAATAAATTTAGGTTGATTTTATATTGATTGAAAATGAATATTTTTTATTACATCTATCAGTGTTGAAATCATATACATTATATATTTTTTTTTAAGCTTACCTCCAAAAAATAATTCTTTTTGATTTTTGATCAAATTTTGTTTAGGTTCGATGACAGTTTCATAGTAGAGAAAACCGAAAAGTTGGAGTGAGTAAAAGCGTGTTTTCTTTAAAATAGTATTTCTTTTCCTTTCAATACTGGAGTTGTTGTTCTATATATAAGACAAATTGTTATTAGAATACATTTCACCCAAAATCTCATAGATAAATTTACTTGAAACATTAATGAATGAGCTATATCTTAAATGTATTGTTGTTTCTTTTTCACAACACTATTCTACTGGGATGTATAGGGACAACTAAGTTCATGGATGCACCTTTTTCAGCAAAAAAAATCCTTAAGTTCTTGGCTTCAAAATTTTGTGCCACTGCCGGACTTGACTTTTAAGATGTCAGCTTTGTCTTGATATTCAAAAACATGAAAAAAATTCACAGTGTAGATTTGTTTTCATATTTATGCTTTATAGAAAGTTTCAACAATGCAAGAGTGATCATCCACGTAACCAATGAAACAGTGTAAGTTAGTTATGAATGAGAACGAGTTAAGTCCTGTTAGGTAAATATGTAAGAGTTCAAATGCAGTTTTCATTGATATACAACTAGAAGTGGAAGGTAATTTGGTTTTCTTAGCAATTGAACAAACATCACAAGTATTTTGATTTAGTCTTATATTTTGATCATAAATAGAGAATATTTTGTGTTTAGATTTAGATGGGTGTCCTATTGTTATGCTTTTTCAGGTAATAGAGCCCCTTTGTCACATCACCCAAGCTAATCTTCATTTTGGTTTCCAGGTCATATAAAACACATCTAAGCACAACAAATGAAACAGAAAAAATTGAGGCTTCAACCAGTTTTGTGAGAGAAATAAAATTGAATTTGAATTGCGGTGTATGGTAGACATTATTAAGAACCAAAAGAGGATTAATGATGGTGTTTCCTTGACAAAGAGCATCAGAGGTTCCATTAGGATTAATGATGACATTATCTGGAAGATTGAAACATGACATGGAGCAAATCATGTAATTACTTGCTCTATTATTGATAATCTAAGGGTTTATGGGTCTATGATATACTAGCTAGACTTGCAAGAGACATGGTAGATTATTTTTTGATCAACTGAAACAGTCAATTGTACTTGTCTGAAGTGATGGAGGGTGTAGCACTTTTCTTGCCACCAAACGAATTTGTTTACAATTTGCAACAAAGTTTGCAGTGGCATTATAAATAATTGTGGAATTTTCATCATATCCCTTGTTAGGGTTCGATTTAGACACCTTCACTTTTGATGGATGGTTGTGCAACTTGAAGCAATGGTCATGAGTATGGCATTTGATACAATAGTACGAACATATCAATTAGCGTCGACAAGTATTTTCACCCTTTAGAAACTGCACCACCCATTCTTTTTATTGAATTTCAAATTTTTTTCGTTGCTCCCTACCAAAAGACAAGAAGAGGATCATATGAGGCCAACTCATCCCAGTTGGCCATGAATTTCATGTAGTATGCTGATATAGAAAATGCATCTCCATTAATCTTACAAATCACAATCTTAATTTGAAATTTGTGTGGTACTTTGGTAAAAGCATTACTGTAAATCTAATTGTACTTTTCTCTCTATGGCAATATATATAACACTATCTTTTATTTTGTGAGATAATGAGTTGATGATCTAGAACAAGGCCATACAATTGTAATAAGACCTCAACAGAAAAATTTTGAGAAAAAACTTCAAGCATTGCTAATGAACCACTGATGAACGATATTTTTTCTTAGTGGCAACTGCCATTATCATTGACCATGTCGAAGTGACATAGCTATTGCCACTGAGATGCTAAATCACCAACAAAGCTCATGGGTTGTCCAAATGTTGCATAAAATAAGGGATGTCAAATTCCATGTTGATGTCAGACAAAGGATTTGAACTGGACGTGATTGAGTTTTCTCTAGTAAGTGAATTCATATTTGCATTTGTTTTTGCCATATCTTGACCAAATGCTTTCTCAAGGAATATAAGGCTTATATTTTGTGATGGATAATTTGGCTGAGCACCAATTCTTTTCCGTCACATTCTCTTTTTTGACTTGTTTGCGGATTGCATTTGACATTTTTGAATGATGTGCTTTGATCATTTTGCACTTCATATTTAATCAACTAACTCTTACCATCGTGATCAACCTCATTATATGCTTGATAAACACTACCGGCATCAGCATGATCATCAGTCCTTTTACAGAATTTGATGCATTATCTTGAGAACGATGTCATCTTATCACAGTATATCTACATGTACGCTTATATCTGCATTGTCATTGAACTATGACATGAATAAAATGCTGAAGTGTTTTTCTAAGTAGGTGTTTCCAAGCACACCTTCACTTGGAGGCACTAGGTATAGAAGTTATACTAAGCATATTACAGCATATTTGAGCAGTTTGGCCTATATATCAACCAAAATAAGAGTCATCTTCAACATATCTGCCGTTGCAATTAATCTTTCCCACTTTCACTTCCTACTTTAGGTTGAGATTCGAAGACACCCCCTTGTCGGCCTTTCTCTCATGTGGCCTCCCCCTTCGCTCCTTTTCCGCGCATTCCCTTCAGCATCACCAAGTCAGGCAGGTCTCCTCATCATATTGATAATTTTGAAATGCGTGAATGGATTAGGATCTCAGAAATGAATGCTATATATGCCATTTCCCAGTGTCATTGCACTGAACCTGCGTATACTAACTTCCCACATACCATTATCTTCCCATTTCATCCCCATCCATAAAATAACAGCTTCAGTTTTTAGGGAAAGCTCAATAATTTTCTCTGACATCCCAGTTTCCTGAAGGAGCCACATTTCCATAAGCTAATTGACCTGCGGTAGCATGTGAGGAAGCACTCCTATACTAGTTAATCTCTGCAAATCGTCATATTCCAATTTCTCCCCCATGCATGAAATAACGACTACAGTCCTCCGAAAAGGGTTGGAATATTTTCCCAACCATCATTAATTTCCAATATTGATAGGATGTTAACTTTTCATATCTTATAAGACATTGGGGACTCGTTTCCTACCTTCAGACGTACCCAGTTTCAGTATCCACCTACAGGATGCCTTTGTTGGTGTTTGGCATTCAGAAAATAGTTAGCCTTTAGAAAGAGCTCTTGCATTATCTAATGGAGAAAAATGCATTTGGATTCACGCTCTAACTTTCAAACGGGATTTCATCAATATATATCTAATCTGGTTGATCGAATGTTTGTCGTGAAGCTTTGGCTTTCGTTTAAAACGTATGAGGGACAGAAGGAGGGCCTTATTACGTGAGCAGAAAAAAGAAAATAAAGGCCCCAATTGATAACGAATATGCTCCACATCGGTCTGCTTCATTTAAAACACTGAATTGTACTGTAAAATTGAACTGACCAATTCTGTACTGAAGCCCCAACAGCCAGCATTGAAAGAGCTCCAAAAAGGGCCACGGTGGAGACCAGTAGATGGGGCTGCTGGAACTTCGTCGGCACGAGCTCAACTGTGGCATCTTACTTTCGTAATTCCTTCTCGGGTTGTACATCGGAGAAGAAAAGTAGTGAATAGTTGATATTAACATAACCATGAACAAAGTCCACAGACAAGAAAGCGAAAGCACTGCACACTAATGGAAGAGGGAGACGACAATTTCCACTGTAGTTATGGTCATGTAGAAGACGTGGGAAAGAGAGTGGGCTGGGAAAACCGACGTGTTGAGAAGAGCAAGCCCAACTGCCACATTCAGCTTAGCCAGGCTGCTTCGTGAAGGCGTCACACCCGATGCATGGGGTCGCCATAGCTGGTGAGTCTCACCATCCGATCGTGGGGCCGACGTCGGCGGTGCAGCCTGCCAGCTCCTAATTCCGCCTTCTCCCATCCCAACGTCCATCTCCGTTGTCGGCGAAGGTGATGTTCCGGCAACTTCGTCTTGCCCGTCTGCCTCTAGGGCCTCCTCTGGGCAGATCTCAATGAACAGGTCCTTGGACGCACCCGATGGGGATACAAGAAGATTAGGAAGAGTAGGGTTCTCCCTGTTGTCTTCTGGATTATCAGAACTCCATTCAAAGAGTCGTCGCAAGGACTGCACGAACATAATGGCATATAAGACGACGTCCATGTCTTCCCTCTGCGATTCTTCTTCTCAATGGACATTGCCAAAAGGGAAAATTTGGCTTCTATATGTAACAGCGAGCTGCCAATTTAACAAAAGCTGGCAATTAGGGGCAAATTTTCTGACAGTTCGATCGACGTATATACACACGGGTTGCTGGCTGATGGTAGAAGGGGCACCGTCGAATCTTTTCAAGTCAAGTTTTCAACTCCAGACGTGAATTTTATAAGGATCGAAAATTCTGCGTGTTTTAAAGGATGCCGATCTGGTGGTAGTTATTATTTACAATTTGCGGACTATATGTTCAGATATTCGGCCAAAATCATGCCTCTACATGACATTGATGCCACCTTCAGGGCGAAGGAAAGCCACTTCTAAACATAACTGGGATGTCAATGCCAACGGATTGGATTCGAATTAGACATTATCATATCTGATTTTTCGGATAGTCATAGATTCAGACATGAACTCAGATTTGAATGTGAATGAAAGAAATTATATATCGTATCCAAATATAACTTTTAAATTTAAAATCGAAATATATATTAGACACACACCCCACATCCAAGTCCCGAATTTGGATTTTGAATATCCAACTTAACATTAATGTTCCAAATCTGGTCCAGGTTTAATCCAAGTCTAGATCTTGTCCAACCAGTCAACTGTGCCATAAGTTTGCAGTTCTTGTTGTTTTGTAATAAGATTCTCTCACCATCTTCTGCCTGTTGCTTTGATACAAGACTAAATCGGTAGCCCTCTCACTAAAGCCCTGGTGGTTTAATTAAGTTCCTTTTCAGAACAGACACACACTTTCTCTCTCTCACCTTAAATGTTCAACTTTATCTCTCTTCCTTCCATCTCCAAATGTTAAATCTTAAATCGTGTCTCCCTCTTCCCCGACTCCCGAAATGTTCGTAAAAATGTTCTGTCTAATAGTTTTTCCTTCTCATAGTGCCACCATCACACCAAACGGGCTAGAACATCAACTTTTTGCTCTAAAGCATAGCAAATTAATAAGCATCAAGTTGCATATGAAGTCTTGATTTTATAAACAGAGGCATTCAACATCTTGATTTGGCCCCATGCTGGCAGCCTAGAAAATGAAAGGCCATAAGGGCTGCATTCACTGGTTTAGAATTAGCCAACGGAAGTCGTTGTTCATGATTTTTTTAACTTTATGGAGAACAAATATGCTTTAAAATGTCTTCAAATTTTCAGAACAATAATTTAAATGCTTATGGGACGTACTAGCTTATAATTAGTTTGAGCATTGAATATTCAACATGAAACTTTTAATTTGGAAAATTGAAACAAGCATCCTATAAAACATAGGCTACATATCGAAGGAGTAAAGAAAATGACAAAAGAATATAGTTGTGCACTTTCCAACTTTCCAATTAATGCTGCATGTGCACTTATATGTGTGTGTCCACATGTCCAGGGGCGGAGGGATGGGGGGGCCCGCCTAGGCCATGGTCCCACCCCAGCCGAAGAAAAATTTGTTTTTTACATTGAAAAAAAAATAATATTTTTTAATTACGTAATGTATTTTTTGTATTAAAATTCAGTTTGGCCCTACCCAGATCCAGAGATCGGATTGCCGGCCCGCCCCTGCGCATGTCAATGTACGCGTACTTATGAGCGAAGGTTACAATCTTTCACACCAGATGGCAAACTTTTTGAGAACTGTTGCTAAAACACTTTGTTAAGGAAGATTACTGCAGCAACAGTTTATTGTGTTTTTATCTACAGTTTGTAATGTCTTTAGCAATAATATTTAGCTGTTCGGCAGTCAGCAGATATAGCAATAATATTTAGCTGTTCGGCAGTCAGCAGATATATATATATACATAAATATATGCACACCTTACTAGCCATGAATCATTTTGCCATTGTTTTTCACACATATGCACGTACGTTATCATTGGAACGAATGAAAAGTGTGAAAGAAAATATGGCATTTTAATAATCTGGCATTAATTCCTAACTTTTTTTCTTTATCTCAATTATCAACATATAAATAAATTAACAGCAAATATCATTTTGGATTAGCATTGCACTAAAGGATCCCGCACTTACTTAATGCACACACACACACACACACATATATGTATATATATATATATATATATATATATATATATATATATATATATATATAGCTATCTAGCCTTATTGTATGTATAATCGCTGTGAAAAAGGACCAAACTGTGTAAACCACATGACGTCCTAAAACAAAACAAGTGATGTGGAAAACCAAAATTCAAGGCGACCTATCCATCCACATACATCAAAAAAATGGCATAAACACAAAAAACACTTGAAAAGAAACCAAAAAAAAAAGAAGGAAAATATTATGTTGACCCACAACTACAGAGAACCTCAAGCCAATTCATTAATCTTCCGAGCCGCACAACTACGGAGATCATCTTTCCATACAGTCAAACTGAAGTCCTACAAATTCAAAGTAAACATTAATGTTGCTCCACGTAAGCTATCACTATATCATCAACATGTCATTTAATTAGTCCACCATGTTGATTGCTCCATGTCTCTCAGATATGCATCTATATCCTTGAGCTCTACAACCACGTCACCTGGCGTCCAAGAATTAGTACATCGACTGTAGAATTTAATCACCTTATGAGCAACATTAATTTTATCACAATTAATTCAAACTCAAGCTAAGATGCGAGTAGAAAATTTGCCTGAAAAATGAAAGGTAATTGACTTCTACCATGTAAATACTGTTGCTAGCATACTAATATCACCTCACTAATTAGGAAAACACATTTAAATGATTGCTTCTGAGTACCTACTTTTCAAGGAATTAACAACCAAATTGAAGCGCTCAATTTGACCCTTTTTTAGAACAATTTGTACCTGTGGAAAAGAAATCTAGCCATATAAAGAGTTATAGGGACAAGAGGAAAATTCCCTTGCCAACATCTGGGCCGGACTATTGAAAAATAAATCAATGCCTCTTTTGACCCCTCCAAACAATGCATCAACCTGTTGTGCATCATCACAAGCCCAACTTGCCATGTCCACCACCACTCCTTTCCTCCCCTTGCAAGATCTTGCGAGTTTCAGATGACGCACAAGAAAAAAATCATGGTTGTGATGGAATCAACTGGACACAACAGGGAAGGCTGTAAATGGATGGAACAAAGCGTCGTGCTCTTATTCATTTCACATATTCAAACCCATTCTGTACAAAATTAATTACAGCCACAAAAGAATATTTTTTGTTACAACACAATCATGCCTTCAACCTTCTGGAGACTTCTACATGTGTGACAAGGAACACCATAATCCAATTTTACGGTTTTACAATGGGCGTAACGAAAACAGAGTTAATAACACCCCTTTAAGAATTAGTTTTCATTTTTCATAACACCCATCCTTCAAACTGGTGAGTGAAGTCTCCAAAACCCAGTTTGAGATTTTAAAATTTAACTTGATCTTTGACAAGGGACTTGGTGAATAGATCAGCCAAATGTAAGTACGATGGAACATAGCTTGTGACAATTGTTTCATTTCTTACTTGCTCACGCACTAGATGGCAGTCAATATCCGCATGTTTGGTGCGTACATGTAAAATTGAGCTCACTACCATTTGTAATGCTGATATCGTCACAAAGAAGCTGCGCTGGTGAAGGACGAGGCACTTGGAGATCTTCTAGAAGACATCTTATCCATATAAGTTCACAGCAGTAGTTGCTTGATATATTTATTTCAGCTGAGAAGTGAGATACTATGTTCAGTTTTTATGTTTTTCAAAAGATTAGACATTCTCCTAAGTAAACATAGTAACCAGAGATTGATTTTTTGGTGCATTTGCAAGCTTTGTAGTTGGCATCACAATAGGCGGTATACTTTTATAGCAGAATTGTAGTGAGTAGTCGGTTTCTGCATACGGCAGCTAGAAAAGTAAATAGCAAAAACTATTTCTGGCCTGGTCATAGTCAGATATATAAGATGCCCCACAAGTCTTCGAATCAGTGAAGGATTTTTTAAATCTTATCCATTATTAGTAGCAACGGTTTGACTAGGTTCCATGGGAACCTCAGATGGCTTGGCATTGAGAAGGCTTAATTCATCAACAATGCCACAAGAATACCTGCGCTGTGACAAAAATATTCATTTCTTCCCTTTGCTAAGCTCTAGGCGAAGGAAATATTTTAAGTTGCCCATGTCTTTCATGCAAAATCTTTTGCCCAGATACATTTAAAGTTTTCTAGGTTTTCCATATCATTTCCTGCAACAATGAGAGCGTTGATGTACACCAAAATTACCATGAACACCCTTTCTCTTTGATATGCACACTCTGTGTAATCACACTTGGATTGCATAAAACCATAGCTCACCACTTCTGACGAGAACTTCAAGAACCTGTTTTGAGGAGCATGTTTCAGCCCATAGATAAACTAGTTTAGCTTGCCAATTTTGTCTCTCCTTTTTCGCAATAATTAGGAGGCAATGTCATGTAGATTTCTTCATTCAATTTCCCATTTAGAAAGGCGTTATACACATCCATTTGTTGCAGCACCCAATTTCGTTTTGCAGCTATTGCAATCAAACAACAAATAATAACAAGTTTGGCGGCAGCAGCATAGGTCTCATGGAAATCCAAGCCTTCCACTTGTGCATACCCTTTGGCCACTAATATGGTTTTGAACCTTTCTATTTCACCATTCGCCTTATACTTAATCTGATAAACTGACATGCAGCTGATGGGTTTGACCTTATTTGAAGGGGAGACTAGGGTCCAAGTATTGTTTGATTCCACCACCATAATCTATTCTTGTGGCCCTTTTCTAATTTGTATGTTGCTCTACCTGGCTAAAGGATGAAGGTTTGGTTTGAAGAAAGATATCCAACAGGAAGCTTTTAAGAGCAGCTGAAAAATGGAAAAAAGACAGCTTATGACAAATGATACCTTGTGGAAGCCCTTTTCCATGATGGTGATGGACTATGTGAATCAGGATGGACCATACCACAGAAAATCCTTCCATAAATTGGATGGCTTTGATATTCTGGATGATTTACAGACTGACTGTTGAGGACTTGGTAAAGTTTCTAGGGAAGTATTTGTTTCAACCTTATTACTTGATTCTACAACAATTTCAGGTGGTTGTTCAATGTTTGTACAATCAGTAGTCATGACATCATCTTGGCTTTCAGTCAAGTAACAAGAACAAGGGCCTTGCTCAATTGAATTTCTGCTCTCAAGTGTATGATTGTCATCATTGAAGACCATATCCCTATAAACAAATTTTTTTTGGTTTCCAAATCAAGTAGATTGTAGCCTTTTTGTGCAATAGGTTACCCAATGAACACACCTCGCTGAACCTTGTGACTAGGGATGTCAACGGATCCGATTCGGATCCAATATATCCTTAATCATATCAGCTTTTTCGGATATTCAAATATTCGGATTCGAATTCGAATAAAGAAAAGTCATATCCGAACCCAAAATCCAATTTTATGATCTGAATCTGATTTTTATATTTATATCTGAATCCAAATTTTGGACCAGATTTTGTTAATTTTCAAAATTTAATAGCAGTAGATATAGGATATTTGTCTTAAAATGAATCTGATCGGAATTTGTATCCAAATTCGATCGGATATTAATGTATATCTGAATCTGAAAATCGTATATGATTGGATGCCATTTATTAAATTCGAATCCAATCTGATTTCCTAATTGGATATTAATTTTTTTCCATATCCAATTTTTTTAATCGGATTGGTCAGATATCCATTTCAAATCGGATATATTGACACCCCTACATGTGACCGAATTTTCCATGTGGTTTGAGGTTGGTAGAAAAATACAAACAACAAAACACGCATATATGCTTGTAAGGTGGGTTTCTATTAAATAATTTTTCAAAGGGAGATTCAATGTCAAGTTCTTTTTTTTGGATGGGGTCCTATTTGTTCAATATGTGGCTGTTAATACACGTAAGTCCCAACATTTTAAGGGTAGACCTGACTGAAACTTGAGAGCATACACCAAATTCAAGATGTGCTGATGCTTTATCCCAACTATGCCATTTTGTTGAGGCCTATACGGGCATGAATGTTGATGTAGGACGTCTCTATCACGAAAAATAAAATTGTCATTTGAGAAGAACTCGGTTCCACTATCTATCCTAATTTTAGCACATCTGTTTTGAATTGTTTCTCAGTCATGTTAATGAAATGTTTAAGCGAATCACCTACTTCACGTTTATACTTCAATAGGTAAACCCACATGGCTCTTGAAAAATCATCCATAATAGACAAAAAGTAACGTGCTTGAGTATGTGATGCTTGGGAAACATCACAATGTAGCAAATCAAAAGCTTTAGCAAAACAAGATTCACTTAATTTGAACATCAATCTATATTGTTTAGCAACACTACATACTTCACAGAAATTATTTGACAACTTAATGATAGATTCATGCTTTCAGAGAATTTGATTCTTTGAGTAGGATGGTTGGCCAAGTCTCATATGCCAAACATCAA
Organism: Nymphaea colorata; assembly: GCF_008831285.2. Taxonomy (NCBI): domain Eukaryota; kingdom Viridiplantae; phylum Streptophyta; class Magnoliopsida; order Nymphaeales; family Nymphaeaceae; genus Nymphaea; species Nymphaea colorata. Next base: position 5,258,686 of record NW_022204507.1, on the reverse strand, counting down.
AATCTGATTGAGTGGGTCTCGTGAACAAGCGGTGTACAGTTGTAAGAGGTGACTTGAAAATGAAGAATTCCCCTGATGAATCACCCAGCTCAGTACTCGTCATGGAGATCAGGTCCTGCACAAAGCACCTAGTAGTGGGGAAAATCAAATGACATTTGGTTTTCTGAATAAATCTGCTCACTGACAATATGTTGTAAGCAAACTTTCAAAGATAATACACTTTTTGAAGAAAAATGGAAGGTGATAGAACAGCTTTACCGACACGTGTTCTGTTGTCTGAACTCTAATTGAAAATGGAACAGCTAATTTTGTGTCATCTAGCAATGATTTATGGCAGCATGACGTGTGGTGACTACCACCAATATCTATTACCCAGGTGTCTAGTTTGAAGAATGACATAGCTGGAAAGTTTATTTGGGTTACTGATCGATTTTTCAGGAGTTGTTTGAATTGAATATGTTGGTCTTGAGTTAGAATTGGAGCAGTGTCCTTGCTGAACTGTTTTCCATGTGTGGTGGAGATTTAGGCATTGGAATCAGTTTTCCCTCCAACAGAGGCCATGATAATAGCGCCCTTGTCTTGCTCTGTTTTCCACCTATAAAGTTTGGAGGGTAACCATTTAATTTGAAGCATCGTTCCTTTGATATCCTGAAATCTTGCACTAATTGCAGAAGTATTGTGGGTGCTTGTTTTGTTGGTTTTCAAACACATTCAAATTTGCACTTGCTGAGAGACCAACATAATCGACAGCACTAGTTTGAAGACGAGCTTCTCCTCTTGAAGGACCCGTGCATGTCTTTTGTAGAGAAGGCAAGGGTTTCATAAGTAGAATTTGCCTTCTCATAGCAATGAATGAATCATTCAATCTCATAAGAAATTCGATCACTCTCTCTTAGTGTTGCTTTTCAGCAACCACTTTCAAGGCATTGCAAGAGCATTCCGAAAGAACATCATAGGATGAAAGCTTATCCCAATATTGTGAAATAAAGAGCAACAGATATATTTTCTTGATTCAATCGACTAATGGAGGACTTGAGTTGGTACTTATGAGGGGTTGTGCTTTCAGTGAAACCGTCCTTTACGTGTGCCCACACTTCAATAGTTGTGGTGGTGTAGATGATATTGCTTGATAATTCTTTTGAGATGGAGTTAAGAATCCACAAAAGACCATGTGATTTCAAATGCCTCCACATCATGCTCTCTGGAGCTGCAACGCTGGGTTTGGGAAGACTACCATCAACAAAGGTCAAGTTGTTTTTGGTAGACAAGGCCATTCTCATAGCATGACTCCAGGTTGAGTAGTTTGCACTAGTTACTAATTGTGAAACCAATATAGTACCAGGGTTGTCTGAATGATGAAGGAAAAAGAGGTTTTCAATATTGATGATATTCTTACCACAAGAGGACTCTGCTCCACTGGCTGAAAAAGAGTTGGAAGAATTGGGAGCCTTGCCTGTTGATGCGATGGCTCTGTATTAGAGTACGTAGAAATTATTTGAATGCTTAAGGAAGAATGTAACACAAGGAAGAGAATAGAGAATTGCTTCCTATTTTTCTACTGATCTTACACACTTTTATACAAAAGAAAAAGTAGTACATGGTTTTTAGTTTCAATGACATTTGGCTGGCTCATCTTATCCCATGATATTTGGCTGGCTCATCTTATCCCATGACATTTGGCTGGCTCATCTTATCCCATGACATTCGGCCGACTCATCTTGACAGCTTCACTTACCAACTCAAAATCTTACTGTTAAGATGTCAGATAAGAAGATATGAAGCGAATCTTAATTTTAACACTCCCCCCTCAAACTAAGTGTACAAATTTCTTATGTTCAGTTTGGGTAGAAGATGATTAAATGCTTCCTTGCCTAAGGCCATAGTGAATAAGTCTGCCAGCTGATCTTTGCTCTTAATGTAACTGGTTCTCACTACACCTTGATTTATCTTTTCTCATTCCACATGACAGTCTAAATCTATAAGTTTGGTACGCTCATGAAAAACTAGATTGGCTGCAATATGCATGGCAGCCTGATTGTTGTAGTATAGATTTGTCGGTTGTAGATGTCTCACACCTAGACCCGACAACAAGAATTTTAACCAAGACACTTCACATACCACATTTGCCAACGCCTTGTATTCTGCTTCAGCAAAGGAGTGAGATACTGTGGGTTGTTTTTTTGTCTTTCATGAAATTGGTGAATCACCAAGAAGAACGCAATAACTAGTTATGGACCTTTGCATTTCTTGACACGCCACCCAATCGTAATCACAAAACACACTCATTTGAAGATTGGTTTGTTTGCTTAGGAGAATACCTTCTTCGAGATCGTGCTTTCGTTCCACTAGAAATTCCATTGGCTTGGCACCCATTATACTTGTTTCACTTATAATCTCGAGAGCATACGTTTGCTGCAAAACATAAATTCCAGCACCTGAACAAGCAATTTCTAAACCCAAAAAATATTTAAGAGTGCAGCCGTGCCTTGTATCGCTCAATTGTACCGTCTGATCGGAACTTGATTTTGTAAACTCACTTGCAACCGATGGGCTTAACTCCTTCCGGAAAGTGGTCATTCCCCAAGTGTTGTTTTCCTTTAGTGCACTAGTTTCTAAGTTCATTGTGTCTCGCCACTCCCTATGTCCAACTGCCACTGCAAAGGTTTTTAGGAGAGTTAAAAAGAGGGTACCTTGTGCCTTTTATTGCAATTAATGTCAAGTTACCATTGGTCGAGGGAGCCGAAATAAGAGAGCAATAGAAATCCCACATTCAAGTCCTGCAAGACACAATGAGTAGGGAAGAAGTTACGGAAAAGTTTAGTGTCTTGGTCAATTGACTAACAGAGAGTAGGTTCAATTTGAAAGAGTGAATATACAAGGAATTTTCAAGAATGAATGGTGGTAGTTTAACATCATTAGTTTGATGGACAGTTATTGTATGTCCATTAGGTAGGTTTATAGGTACTCAGCAATTGGTTGGTTTTTGAAGTAGAGAGCTATTGGCACAAATGCAGCGACTTGCTCCAGAATCGATAATCCAAGGAAGATGGGAGACACTAGATGAAGATATATTACCTATGAAATTGATAGAGGCAGATGGAGTTCTAGCAAGTGATAAGAGTTTATGATACTGATCCATAGTCGTTGAAGGTACAACTTCCTTGGAAGTTTGACCGTTGCTGCAAAGAAACTAGTACCATCGCTTGCATGGAGGTCCACCGGCCTTTGATTATGAATTGTAGCTGCAGCTAGTGGTGGCCAAAAGTTGGGTTCATGGAATCGATGTCCTCGAGGATAGCCATTAAACTTGAAACATTTATCTTTCACATGACCTGTGCTATGACAATAGCTACAGATTGGTCGACTTTGGCATCCTTCTTGATTGCATTCAAAGTTGAAACTTTGTTCAAGTGATGCTGCTTTGGGAATTTGATTGTGTGGTTTTGCCAAGATGGTGTGAGAGGCTGACGGCGTGAATCTTGCTTCATGCTGCTGTTCCTCCTGCAAAACTAGAGCATATAATTTGTTTAATATGGATAAGGTATCAAGCAAAAAAATATGTCCTCTAATAGCATCATATCAGTCATTCAGTCCCTTCAAGAAATAAATTACACGTTCTCTTTGGATTTGATCCGAATAAATTTTTATGCCCCCACACGAACACAGGCACCGGATTGTAGTAATTTAATTCTTCCCAAAGCACTTTGATTTTTATATAATATGTTTTGTATAATATGTAGTAACAGACATGGACTGTTGCTGTAATCGATGTATTGAACTGTGTAGCTGAAAGACTCTTGGTGCAAGACTCTAAGTATATCTTTCTTTTAACTCCTCCCATATTACTTGATCTGAGGTAGCATAAGCGATGCTTTCATGAATCTCCTTACTAATTGAATTACGAACATCCTCTTTAGGCTCTTTGATAGTCCCATCTATGAATCCTAACTTGTTTTTGGCTGATAGAGCCACAGTCATAACTCTGCACCAGATAGCATAGCTATCATCGATAAGTGGTTGAGATACTAACCCTCTTTCGAAATTATCCGAATGATGCAAATAGAAGAGATCAGATATCACCTGGGAATTTTCATGGCCATTGATATTTCCCGACTCATTGTTGTTTCCCAACTTCCCATGCAAAGAAAAGAAAAAACACCACAAGGAAGATGGTGGAAATATGGATTTTTGGCTGGCTCTGATCACGTTGCCAGTCGAGCAGGACTCACCACGGCCTTATGTTGCTGTTTGAGCCTTTTGGTGCCCAACGTGGGTCGACACTGGTGGTGGCAAGTGAAGAAATAGTGGGCACCAGAAAACTTGAAACAAAGAGAGGGAGGGGCGGCCACGAATTCGAGGATTCCAGCTGTGAGAGGCTACCTCAGTGATCGTGCTTGGCTTGTTAGGTTTGCCTTCCTTTGGGGATGTTGTTCATGAAGTTTGACCAGAAAAGGTGGTCAGAATCATGAACGGAAGTGAAAGGGGCAGGTTCACTAAAGAACCACTCTACGGAAATCTGGGAATCCTTCAATCACAGGGAATGGATCGATGCTTGCTTGAACTGTTCTGGGATGACTTCTGGAGGATCGTGGAAGGCTGGCGATGCTACCTGAACCGCTGGATGCCAGAAACAGTGCATGAGATTAAGAAAGTCACTAGTTTAAGTCCCCACGGTTTTCGGTTTCAACAACATTTGGCTGGCTCATCTTTTCCCATGATATTTGGCATCGTGCTCTTCTTCCTTTCACATATACTGTTTTTTTGTACATAATCAATTACAGGCGTGAAAGAATATTTTTTGTTACAACAGAATCATGCCTTCAACCTTCTAGAGAATTCCACATGTGTGATAAAGAACACCACGATTCAATTTTACACCTTTACAATAGGTGTAAAGAAAACAAAGTTAATAACACAGCTTTAACAAATAGTTTTCATTTTTTGTAACAGTTCCCAAGAGGCAGAAGGCCCTAACATTCTTCCGTTTGAGCTTCATAGCATCTTGAAGGTTAGAAATTGCTAAATCATACTTTCTCTAGTAAATCTCTTTTGAAGAGGACGACAACGTTGATGATGGTGGGGTTGGCAACAACAAGCTCATGAGGTGGTCGGTGACACACTTTACACTTAAGAGAGGAAATAAATCCTCTACCCCTTCTTCATGTGCTCCACATCCCTGTTTCCATCACTGAGAAGCTCTCTCTCTCCCTCTCTCTCTCATGTGTTTAGTCTAGTGTCGATGACATGGGTGGATGTCCAAAGCTGGTTATATGCCCAGGCTCCCATGGATCCCAACTACCCAAAAAGTGGGCTAAGGAGCTAGTACAAGTGGGCAGGGGGGCACTTGTCATTTTATTAAAGGCTATGCACGATACATGTAACCAGAAGTCATGGGTCTTGATGAAAAAATGCAGCTGTAAAATTAAGAAGGCTTATGAACAAAATTTCGCTTCGAGTGGATCTGGAGGTGGCCTAAACTTTGTCAAGTGCACAATCAAGTTCGCATTGGTTGCAGATTCGGATGATATTAATTAAAATTGGGGATTCAAATTTGGATTCAGATTTACAAATTTACAATAATGTAAAATAAAAAAATATTATTTAGATCCGGATCTATAAATTTGGGTTTAGATATCCATTATCTTTTTTTTTTCGGGTATCTGATTGGGTATCTATTTGATGCTGAGTCTGAATCTGAATTTAATTGGATTCCAATTTTTAATACCAAATCCGATCTGATTTTTTATTTGGATATCAAATTTCTCTTTTTTCGCATCTGATTTATTTAAAAAAACTTGATCTGGTATTTGATCTGAATCTGATTCATTGACATTCCTAATAACCTCCCGACCAAAGACTAATACAACGATGAACTCCATGGATCTCCGAAAGCTTGTTGAATTAAATGCCAACAGGGAAATAGAAAATGTCGATGAGAGATGTGGGAGATGAAGATCTCAGACGACATTACACAGCCATTTGTGATGCATTATTTCCACCTTCAAATGGCAGCATACATCATCACATAAGATTGAACATCTACAGCTCCAAAGGACCCCTTACAGAATAGTCTTGTGGAAGAAACATGATGATTTCTACAGGGAAATGATAAATCAACTTGAAGATAATGGAAGGTAGAAGAATATGTTGGCTTCTTATGTCTGCATGCTTAAATCAATTATCACATAGATAAAATGTTTTTAAATGAATGAATCACCTTATGTAAAAGCGGAGTTTGAATCTATTGGGGATATGAATTCCTGAACATGGTTTATATTACTAATAACAGGAATTTTTGGTTCTTAATATGATATTTGAAGAGTTATCACCGACTATCTTCAAAGAGTGGAGAAGATTCAAGAGGCATTGGGACTAGCAACACTAATTTCTTTTGAATATTTTATTGCAATACAATATAGAGCCGACAAATACAAAAGAAAAATTAAAAATGGAATCATAGGCATGGCGTGAGCTGATGACTTTATTTCTTGTATAGAAACACCAGCTGAAAGGAAAACTCTTATTCAATTTTGTATGGGTACTTTGCAATGAAAGAGGGAGGGAGGATTGCAGTGTTATTGCTAATCTAAGAAAACCCAGCTTATATGAAGAAGTTGAATTTTCTTAATTAACTGTAATCGCTTTAACTAATAAATGGATGGCATGTGATGATAGAAATCTTTCCATTCTTGTTAAGAAATGTCAAAGTTGAATTCTCTTTTCCTAATTGTAATCACTTTGAAATAACATAGTATGATCTCAGTTGAAAATTAGTCATAAAGCATTATACAATAATATCAATTACTCATTGTTATTTAGTACAATAATATCCAATGATATTGATTTGTACTTGCTGCCATGTTCTGTAATTAGTAGCATGATGGCCTAATTTGAGTGTTATTACTTATTGATGTAGCAATTAAAGAAGTTATGTTTTTGAAAGTATAAATATTTATCTGTTCCTGGTGATGGAAAATACACAGCAGAATGCATGCACCATTTGACGCCACATGGTGAACAATGATTGGAAAATGCACAACTCTAATTTGTTGTTTATGATGCCCATACATTCTTCTGCTGAGCTTCCTTTCATTTCACTGTCCATGAAAAGAAATATGTTGTGGATGTACTCATACTCCCAATCTTAGCCTTTCCACATCTTTTACAGTTACGACTTTTTGGCCTTGTAAATTGTATTCAATGTTTTTTAAATATGATGATTTAGGGAAACCTCTACCAAGTCGCATCGCATACTAGTATTGAACTCTTTACATTCACCGTGATCTTTAGTGTGTTTATATTTTCCAAGTTAATTATTAATTAGTGTTGGTCTCCAATTTGGATCTACTGTATCTACAGTTGCATTCTGTGTAAAACAGCACTATTTTTTTATGTCTTTTACATTTATATGAAACATGAATGTGCTTCAGATTCTGAGTGGCCTTTCTTCTTTGATCCACAAAATGTTCATGTGAAGAGGGGAGTTTCTAGTGTGTATGTTTTTCTTTGTGGCTTTTGTAGCTTTTATATGTTGTATCCAGAAATGGCAAGAGCATTGCTTCATTTTCACTTATCCATTAATTTTTCATTTTATATGTGAGATGCTGTAGGTCAGAGGATCATGTTACAGCCAGCAAAGTTTTCTAAAAAGAGAGAAGGATGTTCTGATCACACTCTATCCAAATTGCATTATAGGGGGAAATAAAACAAACAGAACATATTGAGAAAATTAAGATGGATGGTGTACAAAGCTAAATGAATCTTCTTTCTGAGAACACATACTTTCTTCAGCTGAGTTGTGATGGCAATGGCGTCAATTAATAAACAAACGATTGTCAAAGGGATCAGCAACTTTACGAAGGACTGAAAGGTGCTATTTTCTTAGAGATGCTTATACACGATTTATAACTTGATGGTGGATGATTTTGAGATGTTTTAATATTCACAGCTACATTTGTAAGTTGTAAATAATTTTCTGATGACATTTTAAGACAGCCTTCACAAGAAATGACATGTAATTTAACTCGCATATAGCCTAAAAGTCTGACTTGTTTTTTTGTTCCTTTTTCCTTCTATATTTTTGTTAATCCAAAATCTGATGCATAGAGTGTTCATCTCACTCACTCTCTCTCTCTCTCTCTCCCCCCTTCTCATTTTCTTCTTATTGCTCTCTCTCTCTCTCTCTCTCTCTCTCTCTCTCTCTCTCGCTCTGGGTGGTTCTCTCTGAGGGCCTTGTTTTGCTCTCTCGCCTGTGACTCCCCCTCTCACTCGTGGAGACATCCACCAGGCTCCCCTCCTATGGTGCTCGTCCGGATAGTGTTGAGAAGCACTGAGATGAGGCACCCGGTCCCCGACCTCTCACGACAAACATTGGTCCCTCTCCCTCTCTCATCTGCACTCCCTCCTCTCTTGCCCTTCGGCGTTTCCCGTGGCTTGGCTTCATTGTTTTTCTTGCCGGCCTTTTTGTTCTTGCCTGGGGTTGGTCTTATGGCCACCCTCCCTCCTCCTTTGCCTTTGCAATCACCACATGGAGCCTGGGTTGGTGGTCCCAGTCTTTGTGGGATCAGGCCGGGTGACCCCCTTCCCCTTAATCGTTTGTTTTGTCGTGCTGTAGTCAATTTTCTTTGCTCGCCTAAGGGGGTCCGTCAGGCTATGGCGTTGTCATTCAGTTGGCAGTCTACCATCTTCAATTGTGTTTTCAACAGTTCGCTTCTGTTGCAAGACGCTCGCAATGTCCTCCAGGCATTCCTACCACCCACGTGCTATTTTTTCTCCTTTTGCAGATGGGTGACTATTCCTTGCAGCTGAGGCTTCCCAAGGTGGTCTCCGTTGGTAGGCCGGCTCCCTGACCTTGAATGGTCGCCGGGCTGCCACGTCTTCTTGATGCCGTTTTCCTACTAGTCAGAATGACCGGTGACTTTTTGGTCGACTGCATGGCTTGCAGCGGTCGCTTCCGCCTTCTGGGCCTAGGTTCCTCTACCAGCTGCTTCTCAGTCGCCTGCTTCGTATGCTAGCTCTATCTTCTTTGGCTCTATCAGACTTTCTTGTCCTGGGCCTACTTGTTTTGGCGCACGGGGTCCACCTTTCTCGGTAGCGGTCACGCGGGTCTTCAGCCCAGGTGGTCAGCTGCACAAGTTTTCTTCGCTTGTCGAGCTCTCACCACATCAGCTCCCGCCTTTGCTTCCCTCACCACTGGAGGTGGCCTTGCCTACTCGGTCATGCCCTGCCAGCTCTCCGCCGTGCTCCCCCAAGGTGCTGATTGTTGCTTTGTCTGACCGTGGCATCATCCGGTCCTTTTCACCATCATAGTCGGCCGCCTTCCCGTCAGCAGGGGTCGCCCCCTTGAGGTAACTATTGTTGCTTGCCAACCCCCTTTTCCCACCCCCACCATCCAGGACCACCTCTTTCGCCCACCTGCTCCAGTTTTGTTCTGTTTCCATTGACAGTTTCATTGTCACCAGCTTGGCTTCCCTGCGTGTACTACTCCCCGCACTCTGTTGCAGTGTTCTCGCAACCCAACCTGCTTGCCCCTTCCCCCGATTAGCCCTGCCATCCCCCACCTCTCTTGTGTTGATGCTATTTCCCCCACCCTACATATTGATTCTGCGTAGGATTGGGGATTCCATGGCCTCCATCCTCCCTCTCGGTACTGCTAGAGTGGCTAGACGTATGCCCCTTCACATGGTTTCTCCATGAGGGTTGTGTGTTACAATGTGCGGGGCTTGGGAGCCCGTTATCACCGTAGGTATCTCTCTTCTTGGGTGCATCGGCATGGACCTTCCTTGCTTATCATGGTTGACACCAAATTGTCTATGATTTCTCATTCCTATGTTTGTACTTTGTTGCGTCAACCATCCTTTGGGTTTCTTCCGGCTAATGGTGCCCCTAGGGGCATCCTGCTGATCTGGTCTCCTCCTCTTACGAGGGATGAGGTGTTTGTCGGTTATTACTCTATCTCGGTCATTCTCAATGGTCTTTGGCTCAATGGCCCGGTCTTAGTTACTACGGTCTATGGCCCTTGTGTTGGGGCCTTGCATGACCAACTATGGGATGAGCTACGTCATGCTCATCAGCTTGTTTCCTCACCTTGGCTTTTGGCAGGGGACTTCAATTGTTTGCTTAGCCCTGACAACTCTTGATCTCCTATCTCTTTTGGTTCGTCTATGTCGGCTTTTTGCTCATTCGTTCATGAGTTCGGTCTTTTTGGCGTGTCTCTGAGTAATGGCAAGTTTACTTGGTCCAACAATAGGAATCCTCTGATTCTACATAGGTTGGACCGGGTCTTCCTCTTACCTTAGTTGTTCTATCATTTTCTTTCATCCTCTTTGGTTCCTGGGCCGAGACACTTGTTTGATCATGCTCTGCTGCTCCTTTCCCCTCTTCGAGGTAGGGCTGGTACTGGGCATGCCAGGTTCCGTTTTGAGCTTTGGTGGCTCCGAAATGAGTCCTTTGTCACTGCCATCCCTAAATGGTGGGCTCACAACATCAATGGTAGGTGGTGCTTTTAGGCTCTGGTGGAAGTTGCACTCCATTAGGAGGGAGGTTTTTGCCTGGAAGCACATTTTCTGGAGCGACATGTTTTCTGAGGTGGCCGGTTCGGATGAGGAGATTTTGTCCCTCCAGTCTTCTGATAATATTTCTATGAATCAGTCTTCCTGCGTCCTTTGTCTCATGTGTCTGGCTCAGGAGTGCTGGATTGGGGAGTCCATCCATTGACAGCAGCGTTCTAGGCTGGGTTGGCTTTCGTATGGAGACCAGAATTCTAGATTCTTCTACTTGCGGCGCATCTTAAGGCGTCGTCAAACGTTGCTCCAGTCCATGGTTATTGGCCATAGGGTTTTTTTTCATGATGACATTTTCTCGGCTTTGACTGCCCATTTTTGTGATTTCTATTCTAAGCATCTTCGCTTTTGTGCCCTGCTGCCATAATTTCACCTCTCCTCCCTCTCTGTCTCCTGTCCGATCTCTCTTGAGTGGCCCTTCCTGCACCAAGAAATCAAGAATGCTGTCTGGGCCCTTGGCTCTGGTAAGGCACTTGGCATTGAAGGTTTCCATATTGAATTTTTTCGCACCTTTTGGGAGGCTTGTAGCGCTGATGTGTTTACATTTTGTGATGAATTTGCCTCTAACTTCATTTTTCTTAAGGAATTTAATCGCGCCACCTGCGTCTTGGTGCCTAAGCGTCCTAACCCTATGGACATCAGCCACTTTCGCCCGATCTCCATCTTAGGCACACCTTACAAGTTTATTGCTAAATTGCTTTCTTTGCAGCTTGCACCTGTTATGTCTTCTATCATTAACCCCTTCCAAGTTGCATTCATCAAGGGTCGACGTTTGCAGGATGCGATTTTCCTGACCAATGAAGTTGTTCACTCTCTATAATGTCTACGTCTTCCTTCCTTCATCCTTAAGTTGGACATCTCCAAGGCTTTTGATTCGGTTAGTTGGCAGTTCCTTCTAGACCTGCTCACCCGCCTTGCTTTTGGTCCATCATCTTTGCGGTGGATCCTTTCGCTTGTCACTGGGCCCAGCTTGCAGTCTCCTTCAATGGGATGTGTGGCGATTTCTTCTGTCTCGGTCGTGGCCTCTATGAGGGTTGCCTGTTGTCGCCTTTGCTTTTCCACTTAGTGGTCGAGTGTTTTTCTATGTTAATTCATCAAGCTGTGGTCATTGGCTTCCTCACGCCACATTCACTCCCCCACTTACAGGCCTTCTCCACCCTTCAATATGCTGACAACTTTCTCCTATTTGGCACTGCTTTCCACCAGGAGATTGTGAGAACTTGGCTCATCCTTCGGGTTTTTGAGCTCATCTCGGGTATTTCTATTAATTTCTCTGAACGCCACCTTTCTCTCATTCATGCGGATCCAGCCACGATGCTTCTTGCGAAAGCTTGCTTTGGGTGTAAGGTTGCTGGCTTACCCATGGACTACTTAGGTCTTCAGTCTATGCTGGCACCAGCTGCTCCCTCCTTTTGAAATGAAGTGGAGTAGAAGCTTGTGATTCACCTTCAGTGTTGGCAGGGAAAGCTGCTTTATCTCCCTGGTCGTATATTACTCTTACTAAACATTGTCTTTCGTCGGTCCCCCTCCATGCACCGGTGGTCTTTTGACCTCCTGTGGCTGTTCTAAGAAGGTTTCATAGGATTATTCGTAAATTTATCTGGGATGGTGATCGACCTTCAGATTGGCTTGCACATTGGGATATGGTTGTCATTCCGTGCCTTCTTGGGGGTGTTGGGGTTACCAACCTTAGTCTGGCATGTGAGTTCTTCGTGTGTTCTTGGTGGTGGCGTCTGGCAACTGAGCATCCTCCAATCACCCAATTCATTTGTTCCAAATTTGACCTCTCTTCCCCTAGTGTTTGGAATGGTTTCATCTCCCACACCTCTCCCTCCCACTTTTGGTACGACCTAGTTTTTGCCCTTCCCCTTTTCATTTGGCTTGCTGACCTTCCTTCTATTGCACCCCCATCTTGGCCTCTTTCACCTTCCCAGGGATTCACTTTTTCTTCTTGCTACCTGTCCTCATTTGGTTCTTCTGTTGCGTCGCTTCGACCCCAGTCCTTTTGGTCCCCAGGCCCTTCTCCTCATGCCATTACTTTTGTCTAGATTCTTCTTGCTGGCCACATCAACATTTTTGACCACTTACATCGCCTTGGCATCAGTTTAGCTAACCATTGTCCCTTCTGTCTCACCACGATTGAGTCTCAGGTCCACCTCTTTAGTACTTGCCCTTTCTTCGTTAGTGTTTTTGCCTCTGCATGGCCTTCCCATGTTAGTAGCCTTCCAGACCCACCCTTCATTCGCCTTCTTTTCCTCTTTTCTCCTTCCCCACACCTGTCTACTTCTTGGGGGCGAGTCTAGAGGTTGTGGCTCATTTCCTCTTGGTGGTCCATTTGGGAGGAGTGCAACAACAGGGTCTTCAGGGGCACCTTCTCATTGCCGGATGCTGTGGCTCGTCTAGTGTAGGGGGATGTCCATTTTCCTATTCAGCTATGGCGTCGTCCTCCGTCTGCGGCTAGGTGATTGTGCTACACCATCCTCTTTTTATTTTCGTTTTACTATGCGATTGTCTTGTATATTCATCTTTTATTTATGTTTTTGTGGTTTATTCTTGTACTTAGGGGACTTCTTGTCCCCAAATTTTGCTAAGAATTCCCAATTTACTGGCTCTCTCTTTCTATTTGCTTCAGTAGTCTATGTTTATGTTTGTTGGTATCGATCTAGATTATCTGTTTGAAGCCATCCCACTTTCAGATTAGAAAGAACTGGCTTACCTACTATAGAAGTAGCATTTTGTTTTGTTTTCAAAAGAAAAAGGAAACCTACATCAGTAGAGGAATCACTACTGTAAGAACTTCTAGCAACGACTTCTACCATTGTCAATAACTCAACGAGTTCTTACCAATGATGTTATAGACAATGACCTTGGGCCTAACAAAAGACTTTTGCCCATGCTGTAAAGGGCAAGGGCAACCTTAGCTGTTCGCTAGGGCAAGAGTACTTGCGAATAAGTTTATTGGCATCTGCATTATGACTATTCGCTATGGTAAAAGTCGTTGCCAATAGCATATATTGTAGTTGTGGTTATACACAAGTGGGCTAGAGCCCAACTCTGCTCATGTCTTCGTTGCCAATAGCATATATTATAGTTGTGGTTATACACAAGTGGGCTAGAGCCCAACTCTGCTCATGTCTTGTCCTGCTCGAGCTATTGTGCTTTAAAGGGTCAGTTCAAACTCCACTCAACAAACCAAGACCTAGCTTGTGCTCGACACTGAACCTTGAGCAAAGTATCCTGTGACACGTATAAAATGGGAAGACTCAAGGCTCGTTTCAGTATTTTTATAGTTAACTACATCAGTTTGTTAGGAGTCGCAAGGTTAATCTAATGATCAACCTTCAGATGAACATAAGCTGAGACTTTATAGTCTGCCTCCCAAGATTTCCTGAATCCCAGCAGCGGTTATCGCCAGAGAATTTTTGACAGGTTCGAAAATGGTAACAAAATAAGCTTTGAATTTCCTTTTAATGAAATCTTTTATTTTGGAAATCAGTTTTTCAATTTAATCTGGCTTCCAGTTACGAGATGAAGGATAGGGGTCAGGGCCACTATCCCATAGAAATAACAACAAAATTGAAGCGCCCAATTTGACATTTTTTTGGAACAATTTGTACCGGTGCAAAAGAAATCTGGCCATATAAAGAACTTTTGGGAAAAGAGGAGGCAGGGCTATAGAAAAATAGACCATTGTCTTTTTTGGCCCCTCAAAATAATGCATCGACCTGTTGTGCATCATCACAAGCCCAACACTTCTCGTCTGCCACCACTACTTTCCTCCCACTGCAATATCTTGCGAGTTTCAGATGACGCACCAGAGAAAATCAGGGCTGCCACGGAATCAAAAGGGCATAACCAAGGAGGCTGGGAATGGATGGAACAGAGCATCGTGCACTTCTTCCTTTCACATATTTATACTCTTTATGTAGATAATCAATTTCTTTATAGGCGTAAAAGAATATTTTCTGTTACAACAAAATCATGCCTTCAACCTTCTATAGAATTTCTCATGCATGGCAAGGAATACCACGATTCAATTTTACAGCTTTACAGTAGGTGTAAAAAAACAAAGTTAATATAACACAGCTTTAAGTATTCGTTTTCATTTTCCATAACAGATCCCAAGAGGTAGAAGGCCCTACTGTTCTTTCGTTTGCTAAGTCATACTTTCTCCACTACACCTTTTGAGAAGACAACGATGATGTTGATGATGGTGGAGTTGGCAACAACAAGCTCATGAGGAGGCCTGCGACACTCTTTACACATAAGAAAGGAAATGAACTCTTTACCCCTTCTTCATATGCTCACCATCCCTGTTTCCATAACTGAGAAGCGTTCTCTCTCTCTCATGTGTTTAGTCTAGTATCGATGACATGGGTTGATGTTCAAAGCTGGTTATATGCCTAGGCTTGTGCGTAGGCTCCCATGGATGCAATAGTGGGCTAAGGAGCTAGTACACGTGGGTAGGGGGCACTTGTCATTTTCTTAAAGGCTATGCACCATACACGTAACCAGATGTCATGGGTGTTGATGAAAAAATGCAGCTATAAAAGCAAGAAGGCTAATGAACAAAATGTCACTTGGAGTGGATCTGGAGGTGGCCTAAACCTCGTCAAGTGCTCGTCCAATTTTGCATTGGTTTCAGATTCGGGTGGTATTAATTTAAAATTGGGAATTCAAATTTCGATTCAGATTTATAAATTTACAATAATGTAGAATAAAATATATTATTTAGATCGGGTTCTGTAAATTTGGGTTTAGATATCCATTATCTTTTTTTTTTTCTGTTATGCAATTGGGTGTCTATTTGATACTGAGTCCGAATGCGAATTCAATCGGATGCCAATTTTTAATACCAAATCTGATCTGATTTTTTATTTGGACATCAAATTTCTCTGTTTTTCATATCTGATTTATGTAAAGAAACATGATCTGATATTTGATCTGAATCTGATTCATTGACATCCCTAATAACTCAGCCTCCCGACCAAGGACTAATAGAACGATGAACTGCATGGGTCTCCGGAAGCTTGAGGAATTAAATGTCCACAAGGAAATAGAAAATGGTGCCGAGAAATATGGGAGATGAAGATGTCAGATTACGTCGCACAGCCATTTGTGAGGCATTATTTCCACCGTCAGATGGCAGCATACATCATAAAATAAGGTGCTACATCCACGTCATCTTCACATGAACTTGTGAAATCCTTCTTCATTCTTATTGCTCGGTCACACTTCGCGTTCATTCTTCTCCTACTTTGTCTGCTTTTGTTCTTTTTTTTTTTGGTTCTCTCTTTTCATTAAATCTTGTTATTCATGGTATTGTTATTATCATTATTGTTGTTGTTCTTATTTAATTAAGCCAACCCGGTATGTTTATCCTTCGAGACTTTCTCAGCAATGACCCTTGTAGTTTGAGAATATTTTCCAAAACCATCATAACTTTGCGTTTAATTTTAACTTCTTAAGCGTTATGAAAGTTTCACCCTTCAGTTTAAAGCCATCCACTTATACTAAGTTGCCAATTTTAGCTGCAAAATAAAATACCTATAGCACCCATTTGAATATCTTACGCACACTCTCTCTCTATCGCGCGATCACCTTTTTGTTAAAGTTACTATTTTAATATTAATACTTAAAAATGTTCAGGAAATTATAGTACATCAGATTAAGCCACAATGATCTACACTTATATAGTATTAAATGTCATAATAAATGGTGTAACAACAAAACTATGCTTCACCACCAAAATTCAGTCTATAGTAAGCAGTTCCACATTTAATATATATCTGATCAAGGTTTAACAGATCTGCAAAAGATAGGTTCACATTTTCATTTATTTGAACACCACATTTAAAATAGGTAGAGTTGCACACGAATTCCAGGACTCCCATCCATTGCTGGACCATCGAAGTGTTTAAGAGTACTGTCATATGTGGGCGCTTACACAAATATCCTATTGACGTGTCTTAGTGGTTTACGTTTTGGTTTTAATTGAAAAATATTCATTACCCTTTGGAATTTCAGGATCTTAAAGCTGATGTACTTCGGGTGAAAAGGAGATTAACATTCCACCACCAGAAGATATCTTAAAGGCCCCTCCATTCCTGCGGCCTTTTTGTGGTCGTCGATCGCATGTGGACCTGAGCAGGATATGCTATACCCTTGAGAATATGTTTCAGTATGTATAGAGAGTTAACTATAATTTGCATAGGCGAATAAAAACTTTACAGTTTGTAGTTTCACTTGTTAAGAGGTGACATTTAATCCCATGTAAAACCTTACATAAAAATGACGCTCGTTTCTCGAATTATGCCCAAGAAAATTGGATCCTAAACAGAAACTGCCTATGATGTCAACATCCTTTTTTATAAATATGCCATTGTTTTTTCTATCTCTAAAATTACAGAAAACGTGTCTGAATTTTTTTACCGAGAAGTAAGCAGGTTGTAAGAGGAGACTGGAAAAAGTTGTCAAAATTTGAATGTCTTAGATCAAGTCTTGCTCAGCTCGTTGCCATATCTTTCACCTTCAATTTCAAAAAACAAGAAAAGCGATTTTCGTTCCCGTTTCAAAGTAAAATAAAGTCTTCCTCCAATTAATTAAAAGGCACCATAAATTCGTTCCCGTTTTGATATTTTTTTTCTAGGTTTAAGTCTTCAAAAGATTTACGAGGCATCTTAATTCATTGTCATTGCCATGGCTTATGCTTCTGTCAAAGTTCAAATCTGAGCTTCTGGCCATATATTAATAATCTCAAATCCTCATTTTTCTGTGGGTGAGAAATATACTGTTTGTTTATGCGTCCCATTAAGGAAAAAAAAAAGAATTTCAGATCAACGTTAGATATAAGATCCGAAACTACCAAACACACCAGGAAGAGCAGATGACTAATTGGCTTGACAATAGTTCAAGCTAGCTCTAGATTAACTATTGTCTATGCAACAACTTGACAAGTCTAACGAGCATAATGTCCCCAAAAAGGCATTTGTTATAGAGAAGACCCAAAACAAGGTTGAATGAATATCCTTGATCATGGATATCTCTATCGGCAGTCATGTTTTTATACGTTAACCGTTCATGTATAGTTCATGGGTTCAAAGAAAATAACAAGGACCCTCTTCTTAAAAGTCAAAGCAGATAAATGCTTTTCATAACAAAAATGGATCCATCTATTCCATGTCTCTATCAGAAAGTGCAGTCAGTTTCCAAGTTATTAAATTTAATTTACAACCATCCAAATATTACAGTTGCAGGTTGCTGGTTGCAGTTGCAAGTTTCCTCGCACATGAGGTATGTTTTAAAGAAGACTTTTAAAGGGCAAAAAAGGAATTATAAAAATACTAAAAGATTATAATGTACAGACCATTATAAAAAATTTCGAAAATATTAAAAGACTAATTTTTGTTGCTTACACAAACATGTGCACGCTGTTGAATCTCCCTCGTGTAGAGACATGCTTAACTAATCCAACACCGGATGAGATAATCGGATGAAATAAAGGGGAAAAGAAAAGAGAGAGAGAGAGAGAAGAGGCAACTGGGCATGAATCCAACGTTCATGAAAAATCGGAGTTGAATGAAAATACATTGTGGAAAATATTTTCTTAAGAAAAATAAGTGTCACGTTGAGAACTGTAAACATATAAAAGAAAATGGAACCTGATACCAAAATACATGAAAAATTGGTATGAGAGAGAGGATGTAGGTCAAATAACTGAACCTCTATAATTTGTATCGCCTACCTATCTTTCCTTTTCTCTCTTGCTCTATTATGGTATCAGAGCTTATTTTCAAAAAGACTGCTCATCCTGGTATTGCCTCACCAAATCCTTAGGAAATTTTCCTTATGCACGAGCCATTCCGTTACTCTTGTCTTTCATTTTTTTGCTGCTGATTGGTATTGGCGTGTGATCTCATGGCTACCTCTTCAAGTTCTTCTTCGATCAGTTCTCGTGGTTCTCGCCCGTCGGCCCTCACTGAATCAATTCTTCCCTTCGCACTGGCACCTACGAGCCTGCAGCATTTTCTTGGAGTATCGCTCGGGCGTGTTAGCAGATGACATATATGCAGAAGGAAAGAAACGGGCGGCAAGTGTGATATAGCTCACATCTTTGAAGGTATGTTTCATGCAAATTACCTCATATGTCCGCAATGCTGTTTCTCAATCCCTTCATCCTGAACCTTGGAGGCAAAAGAAGGAAGAAAGCTGTTGCTGCCTGCACCCCTAAGGCGGCCAGCTTCTTTTGGCTGTTTCTCCACCTTATGGTCTGAAGGCAGGGGTAGAAGCAGATGTAGGACTGTTTCGTGCATATTTATATTTATGAAATAATTACATAGTGTTTTGTTTGCCAAACGAGTCCTAAAGGTTCAAAATTTAAAGTATTACTGCACTTCAGCGAAGGAATTTTTGGAATTTAAAGAGGAAACATCTTCTCAGTTCATATGTACGTGTACATCTCCTGAGTTTCATTTTCCGTTGTTCCCTAGCAGAAGAAATTCGACTGCTCGCCAACAATTAGAGGCTTTTCATAAAAGATAATAAGGCTGCATCTTCGTGGACGTATCCATGGAGGTGGAGGTAAATCTATGGAGAAGCTTAATCATCATCAAAGAGGGGCCCGCAAGGTAAATTCTCATCATTTATCTTCTAGTTCTAACACAGGCTCTCCTTTTTATTTTCTTCTGTTTTTGGTAATTTGATAAGAGGTTGAAACCTCACACCCTTTCCCTCATCCCTGGGTTCAAGGCTGTTGAATGCAGTAACGGATCAACATATATGCTGGCATGGGCAGTTGCCCATGCCAACCACAAAATTTTTATTTATTTTTACATAGATTTCTTACAATTATTTACTTATTTATATATGTTGTGCACCTTCAAAAATGAGAATTTCTATAAGGGTGCCCCATAGCCAAAAAATTCTGGCTCCACCACTGGTTGAACTGTTCTTTTCTTCTGTTTAAAATGAGTAGCTTTTCATCAATTGTGTTGCTTTCAGTATGAGAAAATTATGAACATTTAACTGAGTTCTTATTAAGCGCAATTCTCGGTTTGGCTCCTGATGTTGAATTCTTCACCAAAAATTGACGACATTCATCGTTAGGGTAGCCATTCCTTTTCTTGCAATTAATTAAATGTCAAAGAAAGGGCAGGAATGGAGTACAAAATGCTAAGGCAATTGAATCAAATTACTCAAAATGTCAACCATTAATCGTATTGGGCACAGTTATGTTATTCACCAGAGAAAAATAAGCCAGCACAATCTCAGTCTTCCAAATGAAATAGAAATGTATATAGCTTCCTTCTAATTAATGTTTTCATTTTTTCATTATCGTTGTTGCCAATTTTTTTTACTAATTCTCTCCTTTCTTTCATTCCAGTTGTACAAACAACCACAGAATCACAGTCTTTCAATTGTTAATGTCATGTTGTATTTTTCTTCTAAAATGTTCGTTCTTGCTTGTTTGGTAATGACTTTGTTTAGAAGAGTACTCTATTCTCCTAAAGAAAACAACTAATAAGAAAATGTTCTTCTCCTAATTCATGGTAATTGAAAATATATGAATCCATACTGCCCTTTTCTTTCCAAATAAGCTCAAGCCAATCCTCGACGAACTGCTTGGGCCAAATTCAAGTTTTTAGAACTCGAGCCAAGTTTGAGCTTCACAGTATTTGGAAGTAATTGAGCCAGGTCTGATACACAGCTTCACAGCTTAAGGCATATTTGGTCCAATTCAGACAATCTACCAAAAAAAAAAAAAGAAAATCCATAGACATTGGCAAACCCTCAGCAGTAATGGGGGTTTGCAATGACATTAGAAAAGAAAATCTGTGCTTGTTGCCATAGGTGATAGTCACCACAAGAACACTCATTCTTGCCGATGGTGGATTGTCCATCTAGACATTGGAAGTGATGATTTTCCATCAATGTCTCACTAAGGAAGACGATGCTCACATAGAAATGTATATATATATATATATATATGTATATATATATATATATGTATATATATATATATATGTAGAGAGAGAGAGAGGGAGAGAGAGAGAGAGAAAAAGAGAGAGAGAGAGAGAGAAAGGGAGAGAAATAGGGTACCTGAACGAATGCTCACCCTTAGCTAATACAAAATTCTACAATATACATTAATTTTCTTTTTGCATCTGCCAAGCATTCACATCGAAAACAGGCTACACATTTTTAAATCGCTGTTCACTGATCACCCACATTGTTTTCTTTGACATGGAAGACGATGCTCACAGAGAAATATATATACATTTTACATATAGAGAGAGAGAGAGAAAGAGAGAGAGAGAGAGAGAGAGGAAGGGAGAGAAATAGGGTACCTGAACGAATGCTCACCCTCAGCTAATACAAAACTCTACAATATACATTCATTTTCTTTTTGCATCTGCCAACCATTCACATCGAAAAAACCCTACACATTTTTAAATTGCTGTTCACTGATCACCCACTTTGTTTTCTTTGACGTGGAAGAAAAGATGTACATCTAAATGACTCCGCTACTTCAACATTCTCTGTGAGAGAGAGAGAGCGATTTGGCAGGGGGAGAGAGTCAAAGTCTTTCGAAAAACAAACCTATATCTGAAAGTATGACTATAAACCTGCATTCACATCGAAGTCACCCTGCATTTTTTAGTGGTTCTTCATGCATTTTTTAATGGTTATCACTGATGACATCTGTCCAACCATTTTATATATTTTCTTTCGGCATATATCTGTAATTTAATTTTGATTGTTTAGCTTTCTCGGCAATGCACATGCATTTAATTAGTCAGGTTTTAGAAATAATTGCTGGAAACCACTAGTTTCGATCAGATGGTTTTGTATGTCTATTGGTTGAACATTTTTTTTTGTCCCATGGCATATTCCATCTGTCGACTTTTCTCCCGTGTACCAAGTCAAAAAACTTTAACATATAATTTTTTGTGTTTGGATCGTTCTCCAAGAGTGTCCTCTTAATTTCCTCCCTCAGAGGATTAATATTTCATATTCACAAGAATGAACATTTAAGTTGTTTGGGTGGCAAAACTCATTTTTTGAGGTAAAAAATGATTCTTCCTTATAAGTCACTGTTTTGTAAGAGTTTGGATGATAAGAAGTGCAAGTTTTATGAAAAATTTATTTTTGGAAGAAAATATTTTAACCAAATTAATTAAAAACGAAAAACTGTTTTGATTCTATATCCAAACATACAAATCTGTTTTGCAAAACTAATTAAAAATAAATTTTAAAAAACTATTTTTCGTAAAACCTTTTTTTTGTAGTGCGCCATTAAAACACTAGCACATCTGGACTGAACGTGCTGAAATATTTCCGCAATCTTTCACAAAATTAAAAAAAGTGGCTTGATTTTTGGCAAAATAGTAAATCACCAGTCAACTCTCAAAAATGAAGAAACGTGCAGTCAGCATTTGTGATGAAATTTCAATGAGTTAATTATGCATCAAAGTCACTAAAATTATAAGGAATAGTTTACACAGTTGCCCTTTTAATGAAAATTACCCATTTTATTTTTCTTTTCCATTGCAGATAATTTAGATTGAGATGAGTAATTTTGTAAATTATCCCTTCATTTTAATGTCTACCGCTGCTCCAGCTTCTTGAACCCATTAATAAATAAGTCACCGATTTTCCATTGGGCCCATTCAGTGCCACGACAAATTCAATATTTGGGAGACAATGCCCATACAGTCCAGGATTTACCTTTTCCTCTTTAGGAATTAGGACTTCTCAAACAATTGAACAGAAATGTCGTACCCACGCCCATGCCCGCACTCTACCTTGTCCATTATAGTTTGTAGATCCTTTGCAGCTTTGAAGGGTCAGCTCAGCTGCACGGCACCGCCTCACTTTGGTGGGTGGGGAGGTCAGTGCAATAGACAACCTCAAATCTGATGCAAACAATCAGTCAAAGGAACAGAGCTTAGAGCCGGTGGGCGCACTTACTCTAATGGTGTACCTTTTGGGAACAACGGCTTAAGCCATTAAGTGTAGTCGTTTTCCAGATGTTGCAGATGATAGTTGTTCTTATTTGACCCGAAGCCAATCAATCTAGCCACGAGCCAGTAGGAGAGAGCTCTAGCAGGCCTTGGAGGATCGAACCCACATATGTGGCAAAATACGGGGATGACTTGTGGCTAGGGGTGAAAGGATGTAGTTGGTTTTCCGCAAAATCTATTCCAAAAGGGGTCTCGCTGCATCACAAAATACTGGATCCACAAGTAGATTAATATTATATGTTTAAAAGAGAGGTCCACTTAGGGCTGCACAACAAGTTGAGCCAGCTCAAACTCGATTCGATTGAACTCACTCATTGAAGCTCAACTCGAACTCGACCTATTTATAAACGAGTTGAGCTCGAGTTCAAATGTATGCTCGAAATGTTAAACGAGTCAAGTTCAAGTTCTAAAAACTCAACTTGGCTCGACTCTACAATGAATATTGAATTGTAATGAGAAAAAAAAAATTGAACGTGTAAAAACTAAATGAGTTAGACAAGTTAAATGAAACATGACATGTTTAACATAAACAAGTTAAATGAGTCGAGTTTGAGCCCAGTGTTGTATCATTTTGTCAACCTCGAGTTTTTTGAGTGAAGTCGAGCTTGGGCTGACCCAACTAGAGCTTTACTTGACTCATGCATGTGCAGCCCTGGGTCCACTACATATTACAAATAATGAAACCCTATTCTTAGGTTTTGAGATGAAACCAAGCCCTGCTCTGCCAAAGCCAAATTGAGCAATAAACCAACAAAAAAGGAGAAAATTGGAAAATCAGTGGAATTTGGGGAATAGTTGCCTAATACACTGCTTCCAACTCGTTAATCATATGTGCGTTGATATCAACTATTTGGAAGTGATTTTTTTTTTTATATTGTAGACAAAGTTAATCAAGTTCAGAATATGCCTAAGGACAGATTGTGAGCCAAACAGAAAAATATACACCACGTTTGAAAGACCAGAAAACCGGCTGTGCTTCATATATATATTCATTTCAACATGCATGATGGTCGATCGAGCTGAAAATTTCAACAATGTGTAACGATCCTCCCCACTTTTTTGAAAAATTATGATAACAAACATTAAGAAAAATAACTTAGCAAATAGTAGAACTCAAATGTTCTTGCTGTTTTTCATTTAACTCATTAATATTTCATTTGTCTTTTTCTAAACAAAATCAATGATCTCTCTCTCTCTCTCTCTCTTCCCCCATGACCCCCCTAAAAGAAAATAAATAAATAAAATTCAATATTAGCTGTTTGTTAATTGGTGCACTGTTTGGGATGTCCACTGTCCCAAAGAGTTGTTGTCTCAAAGATATGCAGAATGAGCTGGAATCAACAGATTAATTTGCACCATTTTGGGGATTTTGTTAAGCCTTGTTAGCAACTAACACCCACCGCTTCTATTAATGACTTTTCAAAATATTTTTATAAAAAACTTAACAACCTCAATATTAATTAGTTTTGAATAATTTACTGTGGAAGTTTAACATCCACCTAGGTGTTAATTTCCAATCCTGCTACAAATTAAATAAACTAAACATGCCAAATTGTGACAACAAGGAAGAGATGCTTCTATATTTATTTGGGAAAAAATAAAAAGAATTAAGGGATGTACCGTTGTAGATGCATATTAATTATGAGTATATAGCTTATATTCTTCCTTTAAGCACCAAATTAGTTATATATCTTCAGGAATTTCTAGACTTAAATATTGCTCTTTCATAATTATGGCACCATACTAAAGTAAAACTAGGTAAGTGATTTACAGGTTCTTACGTAACAGATTATGTGCTTTTCACAAGGATAAACAATAGGATATATAGCAAAATATTAACAAAAAAATTTACAAGTGTTTGTCTCAATGGAAACAAACTCAGCAATATTTGCAATTATTTGCTGTGTTAAGAATAAAATTCACATGAAATGGAGGCGCTTTGGGCATTACTCTCATTCACTGTGGGAAACAACCTGCTCCCGAAATGATAAAGGTAGGAGGCATACACCCAGCAAGCTGTTGCTGCAACTAGATCCAAATGGGGGTACTAATTGGGATTTGCTATATATGCAATGTTTTAATATATTTTAAGATAGTATTTAATTAACTTTTTTATATGTTGCATTTTGAGAAAAACATGACTTTTAATTTATAATACTGTTCGAAGTTTCACAATTCATTCAACCAAATCAACGATAAATCGTCTGCATGTGAACTGGTTGCAAATCACAATTGTAGAATCATTTTTTTTGTGGAACATAAAACCCCGCATAATGTCTAGGAAGAACTTAAATTAATTCATGTATTATTGCACAGCAAACTACTCCATGCATCAGATGGTCCTAGTAAATGACATGTCTATGGTAAACCTCAAAATAAGTAACCAACACAGAGAGAGTTCAAAATTTTCAAACCCACTTTGTAAGCTTTATTGATTTCCTTCTTTCCTACCCATGTACGGATCCACATTTTACATGTAACTCAGTCGTTTTCTAATGCATTACTGTCATTTAAAACATCTCATATTTCATCCTTCAATTTTTTTTTGCAAAACATTGCATTCTTGGATACATGTTCTATGTGAACATCACGTTCTTGTTGCAGTAATGCAAAGCGTATGTATGTCTACATTTGATTGCTGCATTTAAAGATCATTTCATATCTTCAAATGTAATGGATGGAGCATGGTTTTATTTTTTATTTTTTCACAATCCTACTTCTAATGTTGTTATGAGATGGATAGCACATAACATGAAAAAACAAAAAAAATTACATCAAGCAACCAAAAAAGTCATGCGGAACCATCTGTCGAGTGTTTCAAGTAATATTTATTTCAAAAACATTAATGCATAAATTATTATACAATATTGATAGAAAAAAAAATAAAGATGATGTGAACCTAAACTTTTGAGACCAATTTTTTTTATTGAAGGCAAATTTTTTATTGAAGACATAGCACAGGGAAATAATTTTTCAAACATCCATAATTTGTATACTATTAAGCATCATTACAAACTATATTTGCAACAAACCACTATTATTTAGAAGACAAACTGAACAAGTCAACCGAGTCAAATCTTAGAATAAATGGCATAAAATTCTCATGATTCTAGTCCTTAAAATTCTGGTAGATCATTGACCAATTTTGTCATAACAAGGCCATCTCAGGAATGCTCCAGCCACATTGTCAGCCCTTTTATTTGCAATCACCTGAAAAGGGAAGATGGGGATGAGAACATGGGAAAGTTTCCCAAACAATGCATACTATTAACTTATTCCAGCTTATGTTAAGTAATTTGAAAGTCTTGTCTCACTACTACATGAAGCTGAGAGATTCAATATATGGTTTCAAGAACAAATATGCACACAAAAATATTTAATAGTGAAAAGTACAACATTCATGAATATGAGAGAGAGTTTTGTCCGCTGCTTTGCGTATGTAATGAGCGTACACTGGATGTGGACCATACTACAAATATGCACATTTTCTTTCACACCCAAACATTGCATATGCATATGCGTGAGATAACAAATAGGTATGAAATAACAAATAAGTAGGAGATTATGTTTATGAGAAAACAAAACATTTATGAGATATGAGTTAATGGACGGACCAATGGATATATGAGGTAACACTAAACATAAGTATGGGTTGATCTTTATGAGATAATAAAACACATGTAAGATAATGAGATAATAGATGGATGTATCAGATAAGACTAAACATAAATATGAGATAATGCTTTTGAGAAAATAAATTATTTATAAGATAATGAGTTAATGGACGGATGTTTGAGATAATGTCAAACTTAAGTATGAGATAATGTTTATGAGATAAAAAAAATATTTATGAGATAATGAGATAACATTATGAGGAGGTCAAAAAAACAAAAAAGCTTTTTTTTGCTACTTAATGGGGTATCTTAACCATAACGATATATATATACACTGATTAATTTTATCTTTACCGAATCCTAAAATTTTCTTTTTGTGGTCTTCCTTTTTCTCCCTACAAAGAGTTTCTTTTTTTTTTGTTAATCATGGGCATGTTTTGTCATTATTAAAAATGGCTTAAAAATTTCATACACAGGTAACCAATTTCGCATAAATGTTAGTATGCATGCATGCAATAGTTATCATGTATATGAAATTATTGCAAATATGTTTTAGTTCCGCTTATTAATTAATTGTGGGTATTATGTTTTCTGGTATTATGTTTGTCCAAATTTGGTTGGTCATTTAGAAAATCTAGTAGGGTCTTAGGAGGGAGAAGCTCTCCTAGTGTTTTTATTAGAGCTCCTTTCATAGGGTCTTTCATTTCTCTCTTTCCCCTGTCTATGCTTCTAGGAGACAATGCAACAATTGTGAGGAAGCAAGGCCCCCACCCTGGATGATGATCCCAGAGATGCCAGTGGAGACCATGAGGTGGTCCTTGATCTAGGAAACCGACAAGGAGGATTCCAATGTCTCAAAGCAGGAGGCTTCAAGGGTAGGTGATTGTGAAGGGGTTGTCTCACATGCGCAACTTGAGAGCAGCTGCAATCAATGCGGCAATCCAACTCTCAAATATATGTAAAAGCTATCAATAGGCATGCGATGGAAACCTATGATGACCAAGAAGAATTAGAAGTGTGTACAATTAGTGGGCATCCCCATGTCATCATTTTTGAGGAACATCTAGAGGAGATGAAGAAATCCTACAAATATATTACCATAGCCTACTTCCTAGGTGGAGAAAATAGGAGATCAATGAATCTTGGCTTCTTTATCGTTGGACTTCGCTCTCCCTGATATGAGATTCACTACCTTCACTTTTCCTTTGTTGTTAATGGTCATTTGCTAGTAAAAGTAGATTCTAGTGAAGAACTTGAAGTCATTATGAGGAAACAGGCATAGCGAGTGGGAGGTCAACTGCTTGCGAGTAGATGGGTCCTTATAATGGACCTATATTGGGGAGTTCCTTGAAATCCCCTAGTGAGTAGAGACTTCTTGTTTGGTGTCCATCCTATGGAACAAACGGGTGTAGCCAGGGTGCTGGGAGGGGAGTGAATGGAAGTCGATCCCTTCACAAAGGTTGAACTGCAGATAGGATATGCTCGAATTTGTGTGGAGATACTACTTTCCATAACGTTCCGTCCAATGGTGGAGTTGGAGTGTGGCAATTATGATGATGTCCGATCACAAAGAGTTGAATGAAAAGCACAAACAAAATTTTGCTCAAGATGCAAGACAATGTCTCACTTAATGCAGGACTATAATGTAAAACTCCTAATGCTTCCAACATCACGGAGTTTCAGCTCAATGCATTGTGCAATAGCATTTACAAGATCATTTCAAAAGTCATGGCAGCTAGAATGGAAAAGATCCTCATTAGAACTGTTAATCAATATCAAGGAGCATTTCTGCCTAATAAACATATCCATGAATAGGTTTGGATGCAACAAGATGGTTAATATCTTAGCTAACCATAACTGCCAATCAATGCTTCTGAACCATGACATGTCAAAGGTGTATGACAAAGTTAAATGAAACTTCATTAGGAAAGCCCTACACCACCTCGGTTTTTGTGATAATTGGGTTTCTAAGGTAATGACATGTGAAGAAACAAATTCATATGCTCTCATTATTAACGGAAGAAATGAAGCTTTTTTTTAATTTTTTTTTATTTCTTATTTTTTTTATAGTCAGAGGGGGCTTCATCAGGGAGATCCCCTCTCCTTCTATCTTTTTCACAGTTGTGGTTCAATTTTTTTTCTTTTGCGTAGGCTCGAATGGTCGGTTCTCCATATGAAAATCAAATTTTCTAAATTCAGAGGGGTTTAGGCAAATATTATAGGTATCTTTTATGTAGGTGCAATGATTTTTTGTAGGGCGATAAAATAGAGTGGGAGAAGTTTGAAATATCCTTAGAGAATTGGAAAGTGAAGCTGGAAAGCTCGTGAATAACCACAAATCTACATTCATCCTGTTTTATGTTAATGAACGTAGAGTTTAGTTTACTTCCAAAACCCTCAGTTGAGAGTTGACTCTCTCCAAAACTTACCATGGCCTCTCTCTATTCTTGAAGAAAATGAACCCTAAAAGCTTGTGTCTGCCTTGTATGGAAAGTGGAGAAAAGTAGGATGAAAAAAAAAATCCTTTGATACTCTGATATACAATATTTAATTGTTACGTTTTGAATCAAATCATCAGCTAGTAGATGATAGCTTTCTGACTGGCCAGGTCTATTATGGTAATGGTTGAAAGATTGTGCTGTAATTTTCTATAGGCTGACATTGAGAACAAAAAAAACCCCTCATCAGCTAAAAGACCTATGTTACCCTCTAGAGGAAGTCAGTGTTCCGGTTTGAAATTTAAATTTCTGATACAAAGCACACATGATCTTTTTGCTCTTCTAGGCAAGAACAACAAGCTTGTTGTGGGCATTGTTTGTGCGAAACAAATATTTAAAGACTGATAGTATGTTGACGTGTCTTGTAAAGTCCCAGTGTTCCTGATTATGCAAAAGCATCTTGTGGGGTTGGAATGACATTAATCATCTAACTCAATGGATGGTGGATAATAGCAAGACCACCCGTTTGTCGTCAAAGAGTTGGGATTGGGCATAGTAGACTACCTTATTTATAATAAAAACTTTCTCTTTTACAACTTGATCCTAGTGGCCTCCATTTATGAGATGAACAGTATTCACAAACAAGAGACTAGTCAAAATTGAACTCACATTGGATTTCATATGCCATTCAGCATACAAGTTTCCTTTATGACAAGGACATCTTGATGATGGGAGACAAAGAAGTAGCAACGGTCCACCACCCAGGCACCTATGAAGTGAATTGTCTTCACAAGGTATTAGACAAAAGTAAACTTATAATGTTAAAGAACGTTGCCATTTCTAGAGCTAAATGTTGCACCTTTTTTGGCTATGGAGGTATATATAATGACTTGTGATAGAACACAAAGAGTTGGCTATGCCTTAGCCAACCAATCTGTGATCTATGATAGACAAATTGAAACAGAAGATCATGTCTTTATCCACTATTGATGTGCAAAGAAATGGTGAAGGTACTTGGGCGTAAGTTTGATGTAAACATCCCAAATTGAAGAAGTGTCCAAGAGGCAACCCATTGATGGTGGAAGAGAGCTCTATAGTAAAATGGTCTTAGCTTGTCTAGCGTCTTAGTCTACTCATGACCTTTGGGGATATTTAAGAAGATAAGAAACAACATCTTTTGTGACACTGATGCTAACATCAATTGGGAGATCACTGGCAAATTATGGGTGCACATCATGAATGTCATTGGCAGATCCTCATGGCTTTAGCATACGGAGGAGGGGTGTTGTTGGATGACTTTATCCATAAGCCTATACCCTTGGCCTTATTAGAGGTATTGGCATTTATTATGCAATCACCAATTCTTGTCCTCATGTGACCAAGAAAAGACATGGGAAAATGGGATATGGTTTGTCCTTGTTGAATGCACATAGCATGAGATTTTCCTTTCTTCGAAGCAACACCTCCTTAGACATGTTGCATTTGGATGCCGTAAGGAACATAATCTAATGGAAAATCCCTTGGGTACCAAACTTAGGTAAGTAGGGACCCCTTTTGTGCTGTTTGAGATATCCAATTTTGTCTCTTTTATGTGTGTCCCTTTCTATTACTATCTCTTTATTTTTTTATCAATCAAAGGGTTACATTGGAATTGACCCTTAAGTGAAGAAGTTGGAAAGTGTTTCTAACAATTGGCATGCTCAGAAATAGAAGATAGACTCAGTTGCAAAACAATAAAATGACTTAGATAATGAGCACTGACCCCTACTCAACCTCATTAACCTAGGACAAAAGGATAACCTTGACCAACTGAGTTAGAAGTCATGCCACCTTCACCAATTGAGTAGCTCGGACAATATCATGGCTAGGCCAAATGATCCATTCATTGTTGGCTATACACATGCTACCAAATACATATAAAAACTTCACATATGCATGCTTGGGAACTTTCTTTAACAGTTACCAAAAGTAAAGGAGGGATCAAAAAATATTTCCTCATGAACTCAATTTTAAATGGAAAAGTCTATTACAAACCCACATTTGAAATTTCAAATAAATAGACAAAATGGAATAGATTTTCAAACCTAAGAACCTTGGTTTTGAACATAAAATATTTTTGTTTCCAATTTTGTATAAAATGGGGCCGGAACCCCCTTTGTAATTATTTTAAGAAAATTGAGGCTGCTTAAAAAGTTTTAAAAAGCTACAATTGTTATTTAAAAAGTTGAACAAATTAGTGGGGTCTTTCTTGGTTGCAGCCCTATTTTTTAAAACATTTGTAAATAGTATGGAGGGGTTCTAAATTCTTTCATAAAGGTGTAACACCCATTATTGGCACAATTTTCCTAATTTTCCCTCATCCTTTCCCTCCTTTTAATTTTTCTAAGGGTTAAATGGTGAACTAAGAAAGTGGGGCCATGCTCTGACCATCTATTGTTTGCGAGTCCTACTATGACTCTAACCACTAGCGAGGTCACGAACAGCACCCTGCTGGTCAAACCCATCGCTTTTTGTCACTCGATTTGTCCTCATTCTAAGGCTTTCACCATTCACATGTTGAACCTTAGCCGAACAAAGAATCTCTTCCTCTTAAGTAAGGCAAAGCAAGGGAGGCTACACAACTGCAAGACTCTGCTCGATTCTCTTTTTCTTTTCCTTTTAATATCTATTATAGGTTTAAAGAGCCTTGCTACGAAGTCACAATATAGGAGGTAAATGAGAGAGACGTAACCAAATATTAACTTACAAGGTTTCAGCCTAAGTATGGCTTAAGTCTACAATACATCCTCACTAACTATTCTTCCAACTTGCGATAAAAGAGTGAGTGGTACAACTATTATTTTGTTTGAGTCGAAGTTTACAAAATGCACAGTAAGCCCATTTAGCTTTTGACAATTTTTTTTCTTTCCTTATAAGATATGTGATCGAACATTTTCCTTTTAGATTTGATATGATTTCTACTTTTAAAAGGGCTTTCCTTTGGTTAAGTTTGCCACATGGGTTATGTTTTCCACATGGATTTCACTCTTCTCCTTATTTTATCTTTTATTTTTTTTGCTTTCCATGGGTTAAGTTTTGCCACATGGATTAAGCTTGCCACCGTCAATGACTCCCTTTTCCTAATTGTCTGTAATCTTTCTTTCATCTGTTCTCCAGTGTCCCCATGCAAGCTGATCACTCAGCAAGAAAAGAAAGGCCCCACGGATTTGAAGAAAAAAATTTACAAGTGTTTGTCTCAATAGAAATAAACTCAGCTTATTAGCTGTGCTAAGAATAAAATTCACATGAAATGGAGGCGCTTTGGGCATTACTCTCTTTCACTGTAAAACATGGGGAAACAACCTGCTCCCTAAATGATAAAGGTAGGAGGCATACCCCCAACAAGTTGTTGCTGCAACCAGATCCAAATGGAGGCACTATTTGGGACTTGTTATAGATGCACTGTTTTAATATGTTGCATTTTGAGAAAAATATGATTTTTAATTTACAATACTGTTCAAAATTTCACAATTCATTCAACCAAATTGGAGATAAATCATCTGCATCTGAACTGGTTGCAAATCACAATTGTAGAATCAATTTTTTTGGTGGAACATAATACCCCGCATAATGCCCAGGAAAGAGAACTTAAATTAATTCATGCATTATTGCACCGCAAACTATTCCATACATCAGATGGTCCAAGTAAATGACATGTATACGGTAAACATCAAAATAAGTAACCAACACACTGAGAGTTCAAAATTTTAAGACCCACTTTGTAAGCTTTATTGATTTCCTTCTTTCCTACCCACGTACAGATCCACATTTTACAGGTAACTCAGTCGTTTTCTAATGCCCTACTGTCATTTAAAACATCTCATAATTCATCCTTCAATTTTATTGATTTTGTCAATGCCATTTTTTTACAAAACGTTGCATTCTTGGATGCATGTTCAATGTGAACATCACGTTCTTGTTGCAGTAATGCTAGGCGTATGTATGTCTAGATTTGATTGCTGCATTTAAGGATCATTTCATATCTTCAAATCCTATGGATGGAACATGGTATTATTTTTTATTTTGTCACAATCCTACTTCGAAAGTTGCAATGAGAAGGATGGCAGGTAGCATGAAAAAACAAAAAAATTTACATCAAGCAAGCAAAAAGTCATGTGGATCTGTCAAGCATTTCGAGTAATATTATTTCCAAGACATTATTACATAAATTAATGTACAATATTGTTAGAAAAAAAATATTAAAGATGGTGTGAACCTAAACTTTTGAGACCAATTTTTTTTATTGAAGACATAGCAAACGAACATCCATTATTTGTATACTATTAAGCATCATTACAAACTATATTGACAACAAACCACCATTATTTAGAAGATATACTGAACAAGCCAACCGAGTCAAATCTTAGAATAAAAGGCATAAAATTCTCCTGATTCTAGTCCTTAAAATTCTGGTAGATCATTGACCGGTTTTGGCATAACAAGGCCATCTCAGGAATGCCCCAGCCACATTCCCAGCCCTTTTATTTGGAATCACCTGAAAAGGGAAGATGGGGATGAGAACTTGGGAGTGTTTCCCAAACAATGCATACTATTGACTTATTCCAGCTTATGTTAAGTAATTTGAAAGTCTTGTCTCACAATTACATGAAACTGAGAGATTCAATACATGATTTCAAGAACAAATATGCACACAAAAACATTTAATAGTGAAAAGTACAACATTCAAGAGCATGAGAGAGAGCTTTGTCTGCCGCTTTGCATATGCAACGTGTGTACGCTGGATGTGGACCATACTACAAATATGCAAATTTCATTTCACGCCCAAACATTGCATATGCATATGCGTGAAATAACAAATAGGTATGAAATAACAAATAAGTAAGAGATAATGTTTATGAGAGAACAAAACATCTATGAGATATGAGTTAATGGACGGACCGATGGATATATGAGGTGACACTAAACATAAGTATGAGTTGATCTTTATGACATGATAAAACACTTGAAAGATAATATATGGATGTATAGATAAGACTAAACATAAATATGTGATAATGCTTTTGAGAAAATGAGATAATGAGATAATGGGTGGATGTTTGAGATAATGTTAAACCTATGTATGAGATAATGTTTATGAAATAAAAAAATTATTTATGGGATAATGAGATAACGTTATGAGCAGGACAAAAAAAGAAAAAAGCTTTTTTTTACTACATAAAGGGGTATCTTAACCACTACAAAAAAGCTCACCAAGGGATGATTTCAAAGATGCTCGCAATGCACTTATTGCCAAGGCCTTGGTCATACTAGGGATAAGTGCCACAAACTTCATGGTTATCCTCCTGTTTTCAAGCCAAACTGACATAAACAGGGAACGCCAAATGACAAAACCCTTTAATGCTGCAATGTCAATTAAAGAAAATATAATTGTGGCTGTCATTGTTAGAGCAGGA
Organism: Nymphaea colorata; assembly: GCF_008831285.2. Lineage (NCBI taxonomy): Eukaryota > Viridiplantae > Streptophyta > Magnoliopsida > Nymphaeales > Nymphaeaceae > Nymphaea > Nymphaea colorata. The sequence goes on along the minus strand of NW_022204507.1, from coordinate 5,224,596 downwards.
GTTTCCAATCGTGCACCGCCATTGTGAACACTCTATCTATCGAGCGATATCGAATGCTCATTGAAGAAAAGAAAATATAATGTTGATCACGATAAAGGGAAAGAGATCATGCCAGCAATGTCCAAAGATGTTAGAACCAATTATAAAAGGAATGAATTTAAATTGAGTATCAATCAAGATCCTAAAATTTGGATGTATATAGACATGGCTGACATACTATTTGACTCTTGTATCCCTTCCATTGTGCGTGTGGAAATTTCTTGTATTTGAGTGAAGAAATAAGGAAAGAGAGATGCTTACCATGGATGTAGGTCGAGGTTGACCGAACCACACTATCTTGTGCATGTTTGTTTTCTCTCTCTCTCTCTCTCTCTCTCTCTCTCTCTATCTCTCTTTACTTTTACTTGGTATCAAAGCCAGAGAGTGGAATTTCTTGTGTGCTTCTGTTGAAACGGCTCTGAAGGGGGCTCGTTATGGCGATGCTATTCATGGTATTTCCATGATTAGTTGGATAGTGCTACCTATATTAAAAGTTGCCCACCACAGATTGCCATTAATTTTTCTTTCCATGTTTCCTTGCTTTGTAACTGTTGTATTCACTCACGTTATAGAGAAAATATATAATACGAGCTCTCCCTTGCTTCTGGTGGACGTAGACATACATGCCGAACCATGTATATTATGTGCTTTCTCATTCCTCTCCCTAATCATTGTGGGAGGCTCAGCAGAAATCAGAGTATTGTTATTCATCTCTGTGATTGATTTGGGGGAAAGCCCCAATTTCTCGAGAAGGAGAATCATGAACGCCACTGGTGTTCAGAGACTGTGATTTTCAACAATTTCAGATGGGACACATTTCTTCGTGGAGGCAGCGTTGGGGCTGATTTTTGGGGTGTCCCTTTCCTTCATCTTGTTGACCATCAGCCAAAATTTCATGGCAAACGGCTGCTTGGGTGATTTTCTATGATGTTCACATCCCAAAAATTTTAGGTATTTGGAGTACTCCAGAAAAATGAGATTTTATTTTAAAAATGAGAGAGAAAGGGACTCGCCCATCGGCATGAGGATCAACCATTCTTGGCGCTTTTACGAGGGGTAATCAATGCAAGGACTATGTTTATTATCAATGCATTTCATTTTAGCTTAAACATCTTTTTCATTCTCTATGTGGTGTAGTGTTTGAGAAAAATGTTGAAAGTTTGATGTTTCAATCTTTTGAAGAGATTCTTGAAGAATCACTTGAGAGTGTAGAACATTTTTATTTGAGAAAATCTTTACAAATGTTGTTTGAAATCATTTGAAGATTGGTTTTTAGAAATCATTTTGGTATTCTCTTAAGACTTTATGTAGGTTTGAGATTTTGCTCTAATTCGGTTACCACCTAGTTAAGCTTCATCTCCTCTTGGAGCCTTTGATCACAAGTGCTGTTAAGTGAGTGTAATGCATGAATGCATTAATCCTATATGATTAAAGCATTCCTACCCCAACATTCATCTAAAAATATGCCTACCAGAACATACATCTAAGGTTTTTGTAGTTAACATAAATGTTTATGAAGAAAGAAAAGTTTTAAAAATGGATTGGGGTTGTAGACCATCAAGCATTAATCAAATATTGGGTCATGACTTGAGTTTTGGTATTGGTGAAGTCAGTAAATGAAAATGATCTTAAACTATGGGAGAAAAATATTTGAAAGGATGGAGAAGATGAAATGCTCCCATAGGAAGAAAGAGAGATAGAGAAAGAGATTTCAATGATCTTTAAATGGAAGATTTCAAATGAAGGAGAAGATGCATATCTCTATATGTATGCATATATGTGTATAAGCTTTTGACAATGAGGTCTTAATTTAAGTAGAGAAAGAAAATAGGCTTTTAAAAGAAAGAGAGGAAGATAAAAAAGATGCACATACATGTGTAAATACTAGCACATATACACATATACAAAAGTTGGTAAAAATGACATTGATTTGAATAGAAAGAGAGATTTTGAAGGAAAAGAAAGAGATAAATTTCTTATATATATATATATATATAAGAAATTTGTAGATGAAGGCATTTGACTTGAAAAGAGAAATAAAAGATTCTATAGAGAGAAAATAAGACATTTATATATATATGCATTCATATAAGTATTAAAATAAAATATAAAAGCATAGAGAGAGGAAAATGAAAGGAATCATCATGTGGGCATATATGTATATAACATGTGTATACATGTGCATCTTCATGAGATTGAAATCAAGAAATGAAAAATAATGACCGACTTCAAATTTGAAGTAGGCCGGAGGGAAGCTTGGACTCATGCAAGAGCCTAAGCTAAGTCTCCAAAGCCAAATCGGAAAATTTTCTTTTGAAAATATTTTGGAAAACAAGATTTCAAAAATTTTTATATATGAACAAAAACATAATCATTTCGTTAGTTACAAGGAAATATGTTTCTTTCACCATTGGTTATGGAAGAAACTCAAACCACATGATAAGTTGCTCATTAGAGTTGTTAATGGGATGATTAAAAGTAAACTAACGCAAAATGACATGCAAATACATATTAACATCTATATATTCATGAGGGCTTTCCCCGGGTTGGACAAGTCCCAACCTCAAAAATTAACAAGGAATAAAGAGTCCCAAACCATAATCTCATTCTCACCGAGTATTCACATACAAATGGAAAATCAAATAACTATGCATGGATAATATCAAAGCAATACTTAAGAAAGGAGAAAGAGCATCATCCAACCATAAGGTGAATTATTATCTCATCCACTAATGTTCAAAGGTGCACTCGAGCATAGCTTTTGACTCTAAAATGGAGGTTGATAGGCATCTCATATGGCCATGGGGAGATGAGGAAGAGAAAAAATAGGAGATGCAAAGCAAGACTGTATTCAAGAAATGAAATAACATGTTTCAGGCATAAAATGAAAAATCATATCATCTTCTCAAGCTCGCGGTGCACTCAAAGTGGCTTCTTGACTCTAAAATAGAGATTCGAAGGCTATCTTATATGGCCACAGGGAGATGAAGCAAAGAGAAATTAAGAAAACAACAATAAGGCTACATTCAAGAAAAGGAAGAATGATTCAATCATGAAATGGAATATTACTTCACCTTCTCATGCTGTCGGTGCACTCAAAAATAGTTTTTTTAATCCAAAATGAAGATGTCAAAGCAATCTTGTATGGTCATGGGGAGATGAAGAAGGGAAGAAACAAGGAAATGAAATGAGAGAGATGATGACTACATACCTCTAATGAGAATGAGTTTTGGAAAAATGTGCTTGGATGATCCTAAATCCTCTTTGAGTGAAGCTCGAAGATGATGCCTATAAGAGAGTTGTAGCTTGATAAAGTTTGCTCCAAGTTGCAGAAGAAAAGAAAAATGGAAGAGGAAGAGTGCTAAGGGAAAAACTCAAAGTCTTCAAAGGAGAATGTACTAGAGTTTCTCCAAGGGCTAGCTCATGCTCAAGAGGAGGATTGTGGGGGTATTTATAGAGAGTTTTGGAACCAAAACTCAAAATTTGTATTTTTTTGAATTTCAAAATATTTTCATCCGAATTTCACATAATTTTGAGTTATTTTCATTTTTTTAAAAGAAAATAGGTCTTGACTAAGTGGGATTGGCCAGTTAGTTTCTCAAATAAAGGAATCATGCTCTTCCCAATGGCTTCATGAAGATATCAGCGATCTGATCTTTGAAGGAACATATTAGGTTTCAAGGAGCTTGGCAGCCACTCTTTCTCGAACATAATGATAGTCCAATTCAATATGTTTGGACCGACTATGTTGTACTAAATTTATGGTCATGTGTAAGGCTGATAGATTATCGCAAAATAAAATGGGTGTTTTTTGTATACTAGCTCCAATATCTATCAGTATGTAGCTGATCCTGGTCATTTCAGCAGTTGCTGCAGCTAGTGCATGGTACTCTGGCTCTGAACTTGATCGTGCGACGATGGGCTGCTTTTTAGCAGACCAAGAGATGCAATTAGGCCTGAGGTATCTGCTATAGCCTGTTACTGAACGCCGAGTGATTGGACATCCTGCCCAATGAGCATCTGAGTCCCCTGTAGAAGCATAGACTCTTTAGGTTTTATTCTTAAACCATGATTGATAGTGGCCTTTACATACCTGAGGATTTTCTTGACCAGCTGGAAATAAAATTGCAATGGTGACTGCATAAATTGAGACACAAAATTAACACTATAAACCAAATCCGGATGTTTGAATGTTAAGTATTGTAAGCTACCAACCAAGCTCCTGAAAAGGGTAGCATCCTGAAAATGTGATGTGTGTTTATTACAGTAGGGAGATTCTACTATGGAGTGTTGCTAGCCTTGCAATCTAGCATGTTAGCAGACTGGAGGATCTCCTTGGCATATCTTGTATGGTTGAGAAAGATGCATGTTTCATTATGTTGTACTTGTATACCAAGGAAATAATAGATGCTTCCTAAATCTTTCATAGCAAAGGTCAGGCTGATGTCTCAAATAAATTTCTTCAATGTGTTAGGCCTGTCGCCGGTTATGAGTATGCCATTGACATACAAGAGCAACCATATAACTCCATGGTCGCCTTTGTGTATGAACAAAGAGGAACCTGTTGGACTATAGAAGAACCATAGTTCAATAGGAAATCACTGAATTTATTAAACCACATCCTAGTAGATTGATGTAGTCCATATATGGCTTTTCTGGGTCCTTGAATCCTGGTGGTTGATCCATATATGCAGGTTCTTCCAAGTTGCCATGGAGGAATGCATTTTATGTCAATTTGATGTATCTTCCATTCTCTAGAGAGAGCAACAATGAAGATAATTCTGATTGTTGTAGGTTTTATAACTGGCAAAAAGGTTTCCACAAAATCTATACCAGGAAGTTGGTTGTGAGATCACTTGTTGTTCTATGTGGATTTTTGTCTTTGCTCTCCATTAAGTGGGCTTTTACTTGCCTCTTCATCAATAGGAAACCATGCTTCATATTCAAGTTCAGAAATTAGAGTTCACGCATCATCTATATTTTTAAAAGGGAATTTATTCTCATAAAAAACGCATGCATTGTAGGCACCTGTAACCGTTATGTATTGCACTATAGCCCAAGAAAATGCATGACAATGATCTTGGATTGAGTTTATGCTGGGCGTAATATCCTAGATATGGAAAACATAAACATCCAAAAGTTCTCATATAACTATAGTCAGGCTTAGTCTTAAATAAACTTTCATATGGAGAGGTCATATTCAACCCAGGTGAAGGAACTCTATTATGAACCCAAACTACAGTATTGAATGCCTCCACCCAATATTTAGGCAGCAAACCATCATAGAACATCATAGCTAAGCCAAGTTCTGTAACAACCGTGTGTTTTCTCTCAACCTGTCCATTTTTTGTCGCATGTATGGACAAGACATCATATGTTGAATTCCATTTTCTTGAAAAAATTTCCTCATTCTGAAATTATCAAATTCCGTTCCACCATCTTAGTGAAACATTTTGATCATTCTACTAAACTGATTCTTAACAAATATAATGAATCTTTCAAAACAGTGCACAAAATTTCTTTTAAAGGGAAAAGCCAACTGAGTTTAGAACAGATCTGACAAGTAATACCTTTTTCTTTGTTTGTTGTAGCATTGCCTTTGTTGTCCAAAGATTTTTGTTCAGCACCTATTTGGTTTGATGATGCTTGGTTCTGGTTCCCAAGTTTTTCTTGTTTTCCTCGGTTGTACGGGTAAAACCCCCTTACATGAGAAGAGAATGTTGGTTGTCCTCTTCCTCTATGATTGCTATTGAATCCAGATCTTTGAGTGTAGAAAACAGATTGATGCTGAGTGTTTTCTTCTTGTCCATTGACCTGCTTCATTGTTTCGTGACATTGGAGCAGTGGGATGACCTCCTTATAAGATGGAATTGGGGCTTCAACATGGATTTGATGAAGGATTCATATTCTGGTCCCAATCTCTTCAAAAGAAGGAAAACCTTGGTGTAATCATTCACGGTTTTCCAATCGCTTGAAGTTCATCGCATGTGGTTTTGAAGATTCAGATGTAATCCGCCATATTCATATTTTTCTTTTTATGCGTCTACTACTTTTGGAGCAAGCAACATTCCCTTTCTTGGTAATCCAGTGCATAAGCTTCTTCAAGTGTTTTCCACACTTGTTGTGCTGTTTCCAATCCAACGACCAAGCCTAGAACATCCTCTAAGAAGGTACCTCTGATCCATCCACGTAGGAGTCGATCTGACTTTTCCATTCCAGGTAGTCTAGATTGATTTGTTGCTTGCTACCAGTAATGATGAATTGATCTGGTGCAGTGATTTCACCACTGATGAACCATCGCAAGTGTTGACTTTCAATAAGGCAAAGTACTTGTGTTTTCCATAGGAGGAAGTTTGTTTGAGAAAGCTTTATGGAAACGAAATTAGCTACATTCAATGTAGATGGGTAAGGAAACTTCTGGTTTGAGGTGATGTGAGCAATGGAAGAAGCCATGGGTGGGACCTTTCTTTACAATTGCTCTGATACCATAAAGAGAAAAATGAAGATTGGAAGAAAACTTCTTGTTTTTCATGATTTTTCATTGTTATGTGCATGTCCTTTGATACACCAAGCAGGGATTTTACAGTTACACGTTATATAATAAAAAGGAGATCCCATGATCAGCACCTTTTTCTCACAACACTTCTTGCTGGGTGGTTCTTGAACTGATCAGCACTTCTTTTCTCACGTCTGCATGATCAGCACTTTCTAGAAACTTCTTCCTCACACACTCAGCATAGTGGGTAGTTCAGCCATCGCTTCTTTCTCACACGCATAGTGGGTGGTTCTTCTTTCTCACACGATCACCATATGGCATAGCTTTCTCACACGATCAGCCGGCCACCACTACTCACATGATCTGCATAGTCGGAAGTCTAGAAACATCTACAATGTTAATACATACTTACATGCATCATTAACCAATGGGGTTGGTAGGATGACATATTCACAAAGGACCCTTACAAAGCAGACTTGTGGAGGAAGCAAGATGATTACTACAGGGAAATGATAAATCAACTTGAAGATAATCAAAGGTAGAAGAATAAGTTGGTTTATTATGTCTACATGCTTAAATTATTTATCGAATAGATAAATTGTTTATAATTGAATGAATCGCCTTAAGTAAAGTAGGAGGCTGAATCTATCGGGGATATGGATTCCTGAACATAGTTGTATTACTAATAACAGGAAACTTGGTTCTTAATATGATATTTGAAGAGTCATCACCGATTCTCGTGAAGAGTTGAGAAGAATCAAGAGGCATTGAGTCTAGCAACACTAATTTTCTTTTGAATATTTTATTGCATTACAATATAGAGTCAATAATTATAAAAGAAAAAATAAAATGGAATTAAAATTACATGTGCCTTTCAAGTTTCTCTCCTTGTCATGAATTACAGGAATGTTGAGAACCAAGTTTGTGCTATTTGTGTGTGATTCTTTTTCAATACATGATAAAGTAGGTAATCTAGTTAAGGTCCTTTCTCCTGTGAGCTCTCCAGTTCCATCCATGTAAATGCCTCACATGCAACTGCTCTTGATTGTGAAACATGAACTTGTACTGGTTCATCTCTGTCAGCCTATTGCAAGGTTTTAAGGTCAAGCTACTGATATTGATCTTGCCATGAAAGAAATTAAAGATGTGAAGGATGAATTGGTAAGAAGACGGACTTCTTTATTTTATAATGGACGTATCATAGGTGAAGAGGTATAAAACCTTTTATGATGTCAGTTTTCCCTTTCTTCTGTTCTGTCTTAGTTATATATTATATAGTAGTGCAGAACCACTTCTTTATGTCCCTCCCCTTCTATCTAATTTTTTAATCCTCATAGTGGATTTTTTTTTTGTTTCTTGATCTAGTTTCACTAAATAGGGGAAAATTTTATAACTTTTGAGTAAAAAAATCCAAAAATTTAACTACTTTCATGGTCAAAGTGGTAATCTAGTGAACCCACTTTAAGTTGTCAGCCTACAGTAAGGTTCAACTTTTAATTACATAACCTAGTTTAACTTTTTATATAGGGGACTCTAGAAATACTCACCAGAAACCTTGAAATTTGTTGCAAGGTCACTCTTTATGGAAGACATATAGGTAAATCTCGAGAGAAGATTGAGGAGGATATAAGGCATCGAAAGTATTTCAGCCCAACGAGGCAGTTGAATATGGAATCATAGCATGGTACGAGTTCATGACTTTATTTATTGTAGAGAAATACCATCTGAAAGGAAAACTCTTATTCAATTTTGTATGGGTACTCTGCAATGAAAGAGGGAGAGAGGATCGCAGTGTTGTTGCTAATCTAAGAAAACCCAACTTATATGAAGAAGTTGAATTTTCTTAGCTAACTGTAATCACTTTTAACTAATAAATGGATGGCATGTTATGATAGAAATCTTTTCATTCTTGCTAAGAAATGTCACAGTTGAATTCTCTTTATTAATTGTAATCATTTTGACTTTGTAGTTTAATAACATAGTATGGTCTCAGTTGAAAATTAGTCATAGACCATTACTCATCGTTGTTTAGTACAATAATGTCAGTTACTGATTGTTATTTAGTACAATAATATCTAATGGTCTTGATTTGTATTTGCTTCCAAGTTCTGCAGTTAATAGCATGATGGCCTAATTTGAGTGTTATTACATATTGATGTAGAAATAAAGAAGTTCTGTTTTTGGAAGTACAAATATTTATGTGTTCCAGGTGATGGAAAATACATAGTAGAATTCATGCACCATTTCCTTGAAGAAGCTCGACACAACAAGGTCAACAATGATCGGAAAATGGACAGCTCTAATTTGTTGTTATGGTGCTCATACATATTTCTGCTGAGCTTTCTTCCATTTCACTGTCCATGAAAAAAAAATATTGTGGATGTTCTCATATCCCCAATCTTAGCCTTTCCACTTTTTTTTTCAGTTACCACTTTGTAAGACTTGTAAATTGTATTCGATGTTTTTTAAATATGACTACTCAGCCACATCTCTACCAAATTTCATCACATACACTAGTATTGAACTCTTTACATTCATCAAGATCTTTGGTGTGTTTATTTACTCCAAGTTAATGATTAATGAGTGTTGGTCTCCAATTTGGGTCTCCTATATCTACAGTTGCAATTCTATGTCAAAAACCACTATTGCTTGTTGTGTATTTTACTTTTTTCAAACTGTAACATGCATGCGCTTGAGATTTTGAGTGGCTTTTCTTCTTTGATCCACAAAGTGTTCATGTGAAGAGGTGAGTTTCTAGTGTATATTTTTTTCTTTGTGGTTTTGTAGCTTTTATATGTTGTATCCAGAAATGGCAAGAGCATTGCTTCCTTTTCACTTATTCATTAATTTTTCATTTTATATGTGAGATGCTGTAAGGTCAGAGGATCAAGTTAGCCAGTAAAGTTGCCTAAAAATGGAGATGAATGTTCTGATCTATCCAAAATGCATTTTAGGGGGAATAAATTGGACAGAACATATTGAGAAAATTAAGATGGGTGGTGTACAAAGGTAAAACATCTTCTTTCTAGGAAGGCATACTTTCTTGAGCTGAGTTGTGATGACAATGGAATCAATTAATAAACAATGATTGTCAAAGGGATCAGCAACTTTACGGAGTACTGACAGGTGTTATTTCCTTGGAGATGCTCATATACAATCTATAACTTGATGGTGGATGTTTTTGAGATTTTTAATCTTCACAGCTACATTTGTAAGTTGCAAATAATTCTGTGATATTTTAATACAACACTCACAAGAGATGACATGTAATTTAGCTGGCATATTGCCTAAAAATCTGATTTGTTTTTTTGTACGTTTTGCCTTCTGTATTTTTGTTAATCCAAAATCTGATGCATAGAGTGTTCATCTCTCTCTCTCTATTTGTCTCAGTATTCTATGTTTTTGTTTTGTTGTTTTGTTGGTATTGATCTAGATTATATATTTGAAACCATCCTACTTTCAAATTAGAAAAAACTGGCTTACCATCTATATAAGCAGCACTGTTTTGTCTTCAAACGAAAAAAGAGACCTATAGCGGTGAAGAATCACTGCTGAAAGAACTTTTAGCACCGACTTCTGCCATTGTCAAAAACTCAAGGAGTTGTTACCAATGATGTTATTGGCTATGACCCTTGGCCTAAAAAATGACTTTTCCCATGCTGTAAAGGGCAAGGGCAACCTGGGCTATTCGCTTGGGAAGAGTAGTTGCCAGTAAGTTTATTGGCAACAGCATTATGACTCTTGGCTATGGTAAAAGCCATTGCCAATAGCATATATTCTAGTTGTGGTTATACACAAGTGGGCTAGAGCCCAACTCTGCTCATATCTTGTCATGCTCGAGCTCTGCTCAAGCGGAAATTGTGCTTTAAAGGGTCAGTTCAAACTCCACTCAATAAACCAAGACCTAGCTTGTGCTGGACACTTTTCCTTTTACGTAAAAGGTGTGACATAGTCACTTTTCTTATTTCTCTCCATATGCTCTATATTTTTGTCGTCATGGTTCCATTGCTGTGCAAATTAGGAGGCATAAATTATTAACGCTGTGACAAATACAAAATCACTCCTAAGTTCCTAACTCCTCCCTTTCAATGAATTGGAGGGAAGAGCAAATTCAATATTTCCATAACAAAAAATAAAGATGTAGAAAGCAAGGCCTCAAGGACAGTGAATGGCTGGTCGGGGTGGAGTATGTGTGGACAGTGCGGCATAGCTTCAATTTTCATGGGTATTATTTTGCTGGGGCGCTAAAAATGAGGATGCTCTGTCGAGCTGAAGGCAAACCACTACTCACCCAAGCGCCGGTGAAGCCTAGGAAGAAGGGAAATAAGAGGACCTTCATGCCTCATTTTCGGGCAAGAGGGTTGTTAACCTCTTGCCTACCCTAAAAGATGTAGAAAGCCAAGGGGAGATGCTAAACTAGTTCAGAAAGAAACAATCTCCAAAAATTTATGAAAGTGACTATGTCTCACCTTTTACTATAAAACGGACAGACTCAAGCTCGTTTAAGCAAGGATTGTATTTTTATAGCTGACTACATCATTTTGGCTGGCAACTGAATGCTTTGGCGCTTTTTTTTTTAAGCAATACCACCACCATGGTACTTGTACAAACAAAAAACAACAATTTATTATTCTGTTAGATAATTTAGTTTTTTTGTTTTACATGATTTAGTCGATACACTTATGCCAAAATCAACCCAAATGAAAAGGAAAAAGAAAACATTGGGAATGATGGAATGAATAACCAGATTAAATATTTATAGCTGAAGAAGGAAAAAATCAATGACGTGAAAAAAAGAAAAGAAAAATAGGCAAGAGAAGAAATCAGGGCCTGGAAGCCCCGATGGCTTAGGATAGCAAAGAATCAAAATTTTTATTACTTTTCCGATGAAATCTGTAACTGAGTATATAACCGTGCTCCCTCCATTTAATGACCCTTTGCCTAGTTGCTTTTAGCACCCGACGTCCAAAATTGGCCTACCGCCTGAAGATCTGGAAGACAAAAAGAGGAAAAGAAAGAGACATGGAGACTGTTCCCACTGGAAACCTGTTCAGGAAATAAATAAATAAATAATAAATAATCCGACATACACTTTTTGTTTTGGAGATTCATATATTCGATTCAGATTTGAATATGATTAGATAAAAAATATATTTAAATCTGGATCTGAAGTCCGACTTTACAATCAAAATGCAGATCCAAAATGGGATTTCACAATCCGATCGAATCCAATTTCCAATTTTGCATTGATATCCAATCCAATTTTATCGAATTCAGCCCAACATTTGAAATATAAGATTATTCAATGGGATGTTAATTTAAAACTGAATCTAATTTGAATATGATCAAATGTCATTTCTTAAATTTAAATTTATTGCAATTTTTAATCAATTTTTTTTTAAATATTTATTTTTTTTTAGAACAGTTTGATCAGATATCCTTATTCAAATCTGTGCTGCCTTTCATCTCAATTCACGTTTTTCTGATGTTGCTTTTCTTTTTTTCTGCGTGTTCCAGAAAAGAATAAAAAATTCTTGAATTGAGACTAGCTCGATGATGGAAAGACTTCGTTGAAAACAGTTAAAATCATTTTTTTGTCGCATATGTGTCTTAATTCCCACCCACCTAATGCTGAAAAAGGGGTTTCTTCTTCTCCCACCCGCCATGTATTCAAGTTGATCTGACACCGATGTGCCGTTGCCAATGTGCTGCAGTCGTCCAGCCGGACTAACAGATGGAAAAGGGTTTCCTCAAACCATCGGCCGGATTCATCAGACAAAAAGGGTGTTTCCAGTGGCACCCTCCATTTATCGCTGTCTGTTGCTGCAAGCATGCACCAAACCTATGCAAATAAGTCGGATAAATTTAAGAGACAAAAAGGTGATTTTGCAAAGGGGCGCTTTTCCTTGTCAAATGAAAATGATGTTTTGCCATCTTGAATCAGTTTATCAATGAAAACGATGCTGTATTTAGATCGATCAGTAGCTTTTTGCTGCCTTTTCCATTGAGTCGATGAGTCATTTCGTGAAAAGTTGGTTGTGAAACAAAAGAACTAAATGCACAATCTGTATTTAGAGGTGAAGGACACTATCTTGTTTTTGTCATGATCAATGGCTAGGAGGCAGAAGGTTTATGGAAATGGTCGTATAGGATTTGTTTTCAGTCCCATCAAACACCTAAGGAATTAGTAGTTTGTTTAGTGACATAACACAACAGAAAAGGAAAGGTGAAAAAGTCCCTTTCAGTATTCCAAAACCTTGCATATGCGCAATTTGTTTTACCATGATATAATATTATGGCACAAATAAATGTGGCGTCATGCGTATGTGCCAATACCTTGACATGAACTTGATGGCAAAGGAAGGAAACAAGGCGGCAAGTGTGATATAGCTCACATCTTTGAAGGTATGCTTCATGCAAATTACCTCATATGTCCGCAATGCTGTTTCTACCTATATACATATTATGGCACAAGTGAAAGGTAGGCGGTCATGAGTATGTGTCAATCCTTCGTCCTGAACCTTGAGGCAAAGGAGGGAAGAAGCGTGGCTGCCTGCACCTCTAAGGCTTCGTTACTGAGCGGCCAGCTTCTTTAGTTGTTTCTCTATCTTATGGTCTCAAGGCAGGGAAGAGCAGGTGTAGGACTTGGTAATTAAAGTATTACATTCACAAAGAACTTTTGGAAATTAAGGAAAAAAGTTCTTACAACCATTAATTGTATCGGGCACGGTTATGTCATTCACAAAAGAAAAATAAGCCACCGCAGTCACAGTCTTCCAAATGAAATAGAAATGTATATTGCTTCCTTCTAATTAATGTTTTACTTTTTTAGTATCGTTTTGCCATTTTTTTTAGCCAATTATCTCCTTTCTTTCACTCCAGTTATACAAACAACACAGAATCATGGTCTTCCAATTGTTAAAGGTTGTTAATGTCATGTTGTATTTTGGTTCTAAAATGTTTGTTCTTTCTTGTTTGGTAATTACTTTGTTTAGAAGAGTACTCTAATCTATTAAAGAAGACAACGGATAAGAAAATTATGTCGCCTAATTCATCGTCATTGAAAATATATGAATTCATACTGCCTATATGTGAGTAGAGAGAGAAATAAGGTTTGATGATGTATATATTGAATTAAGTCGGACCACAATACCAGCCTGGGCCTGCTCGACCTGCCCGTTTTTTTCTTTTTTTCTACCAGGCCGACCCTTAGGTTTGATACCGGAATAAACTCTGCAATATACATTCATTTTCTTTTGGCATAAACAAATCATTCACATCGAAGCCACCCCACACATTTTAAAATTGCAACGTTCTCAGGGAGAGAGAGTGTCTGTGTGTGTGTGTGTGTGTGAGAGAGAGAGAGAGAGAGAGAAATAAAAATTAACATAACATTAACATAAGTCCAACAAAAAGTTGAATCTGAACAAGTGATTACATCTAAAGATTAGCTCTTAATTCTTGTAAGAAGTTGAGGTACCACCATTTCCCCAAGGTTACTGGAAATTAACTATACATCATACAAAATAGAGGATGTCATGCGCCAAACTAAGACAGTCTCATTCCTATAAATAATATCGTTTCTGGAGTTCCAAATGCCCCATACGTAAACAGTCATTCTCTAAATGGTACACCATTTTTTTTTGTTTCTCACTCTAACTGGTCCAACGATCAGGTTCCGAATTGTAGATATGTTTGTGACTTCAATATGAGGCATAGACCAGGTAAGCACATAAAGATCTTGAGACACTCGACAAAACCACATCAGGTGAGTGGTAGACATCGGCACAATAACATAAAGGACACTTGCTGGCAAGGTGAAAACCAGATCTTGTGACGTTATTTTGAGTCTGAATGTGGTCCAATGGAATAAACCATGCAAGAATTTTGCATCGTCGAGTAGGACCCCCAGCCCAAAGGAGGTTATGAGGAAACCAGTTGACAGCAGTTGGTTGAAGCAAGCTATATGCATGATGTACATAGAAACACCCTCGCCATCTCGTGCCCATGAAAAAAAATGCTTAAGAAATAATTCCATCTTGGAAGGGTGAGAGAGGGAGAGAGTCAAGTCTTTCAAAAAATAAACCTATATCTGAAAGTATGACTATAATTATACCTGCATTCACATCGAAGCCACCCTGAATTTTTCAGTGGTTGTTCATGCATTTTTTAACGGTTGTTCACTGATCACATCTGCCAACCATTTTATATATTTTTTTCGACATCTGTCAACCATTAAATAGTATAAACTATCTCTGATCATTTCAATAAAAGAGTATTTTGATTATTGCCAACCCTTGGCATGGTGTCTTGTGTTAGGACTTAACATATGATGTGTTCTGAAAGTGATCAAATGTTTGTAATTTAATTTTGATTGTTTAGTTGTCTCGGCAACACATGCATTTATAGTCAGGTTTTAGAAATATGGCTCAAAACATTGGTTTTGATCAGATGGTTTGGTATATCTATTGGTTGAACTTTTTTTTGTCCCATGGCATATTCCATCCGTCGACTTTTCCACCACGTACCAAGTCAAAAAAATTAACATATAATTTTTTTGTGTTTGGATCGTTTTCCAAGAGTGTCCTCTTAATTTCCTCCCTCAGAGGATTAATATTTCATATTCACAAGTATGCATTCTTAGGTTGTTTTGGTGGCAAAACTCATTTTTTAAGGTAAAAAACGATTCTCCCTTCTAAGACACTGTTTGTAAGAGTTTGGATGATAAGAAGCACAAGTTTTATGAAAAATTAATTTTTGTAAGAAAATATTTTACCCAAATTAATTAAAAATAAACAGCTGTTTTGATTCTATATCCAAACATACAAATCTGTTTTGAAAAACTAATTAAAAAATAATTTTTAAAAAACTACTTTTCGTAAAACGTTTTTTTGTGGTGCACTGTTAAAACGCTAGCACATCTTAGACTGAATGTACTGAAACTTTTCAACATTCTTTCACAACATTATACAAAGTGGCCTGATTCTTGGGAAAATAGTAAATCACTAGTTTACTCTTAAAGATCAAGAAACGTGCACCCAACTTTTGGGATAAATCTCAATGTGTTGCTTCGGCATGGAAGTCACTAAAATTATAAGGAATAATTTACACAGTTGCGCTTTTATTGAAAATTATCCATTTTATTTTCTCTTCCTTTGCAGATAATTTAGATTGAGATGAGTAATTTTGTAAATTATCCCTTTATTTTAATGGCTGCTGCCGCTGCAGCTTCTTAACCAGAGGCCCGTTCAGTGCCGTGACAAATTCAATACTTGGGAGACAATACCCTTGGAATCTAGGCTTTACCTTTTCCCCTTTAGGAATTAGGACTTTCTCAAACACTTGAGTGCTCAACCTTGTCTATTAGAGTGTAATCCTTTGCAGCTTTAGTAGTTTTCATGGAAATCGGATTGAAGAACACTTTGAGGACTCGCCAGCCCGAGCAGTGAGTCTTGAAGGGTCAGCTCAACTGCACAGCCTTACTTTGGTGATTGGGGAGGTTAGTGTAACAGAGAACCTGAGATCCGATGCAAACAATCTATCGAAGGAGCAGAGCTTAGACCTGGCGGGGCACACTCACTCTAACGGCATACCTTTTGGGAACAGCTGCTTAAGCTGTTAAGTGTAGGTGCTTTCTAGAGGTTGCAGACGATAGTTGTTCCTATTTGACCCTAAATTGAACGATCTAGACTGGTTGAAATGAGCTCTACAAGGCCTTCGTGGACCGAGCCCATGTATGTGGCAAAAATATGGGAATGACTTGTGGCTAGGGTTGAAAGGCCAACCAAGATCGGATATAGCTCATTTTCCATGAAATCTGCTCCAAAAGGAATCTCAGTGCATCACAAGGACCCGATCAATAAGTAGATTAATATTATATGTCTGAAAGAGAAGTCACTTAGGGCTGCACAACAAGTTGAGCCAGCTTGAGCTCGACTCGATCAAACTCACTCATTGAAGCTCAACTCAAACCTGACTTGTTTATTAATGAGTTGAGCTCGAGTTCAAATGTATGCTCGAAATGTTAAACGAGTTCAGTTTGAGTTGTAAGAACTCAACTCGACTCGACTATACAGTGAATATTGAATTATAACGAGAAAAAATCTAAACGAGTAAAAACTAAATGAGTTAATCGAGTTAGACAAGTTAAATGAAACAAGACATGTTTAACATAAACGGGTTCAGTGAGTCGAGTTTGAGCCCAATGTTGTATCATGAGTCGAGCTTGAGCTTCTTCTGCAGCTTGAGTCAAGTTTGACCTTGAGTTTTCTGAGTTAAGTCGACTCAAGCTGACCCAACTAGAGCTCGACTTGACTCATGCAAGCAGCCCTGGGTCCTCCACATATTACAAAGAATGAAACCCTATTTTTAGGTTTTGATATGAAACCAAGCCCTGGTCTGCCGAAGCCAAATCGAGCTATAAACGAACAAAAACAGAAACCTGAAAAACATTGGAATTTGGGAAATAGTTGGCTAATACAGGGCATCTAACTCGTTAATTATATGTCGATTGATATCAACTAATTTGAAAGTGAATTTTTTGTTGTTTTTTTTCTATTTGTAGATAAAAGTTACATAGAAAATATAAATTAATCAAGATCAGAATATCCCTAACGACAGGTTGTGAGCCAAACAGAAAAATATATACCATGTTTGAATACCACGTTTGAAAACCCAGAAAACCGGATGTGCTTCATGTCTATATTTGTTTGACATGCATGATGGTTGATCGAGCAGAAAATTTCAACAGGATGGTATGATCCTCTCCAACTTTTTGAAAAAATATGACAACAGATATTAAGAAAAATAACTTAGCAAATAGTAGAACTAAAATGTTTTTGCTGTTTTTTGTAATTAAAAGAGAAACCAAATTTCTAAGCCTTTAACTCACTAATATTTCATTTGTGTTTTTTAAACAAAATCAACTCTCTCCCCCCCTCTCTCTCGCACCCCCCCCCAAAAAAAAAATAATAAATAAATAAAATTCTATATTGGCTGTTCATTCATTGGTGCACCGTTCGGAATGTCCACTGTACATGAGGATCCACCATCCGTGCAAATGTTGCTGTTGACTCAAAGATGTGCACAATGAGCTAGAATCAACAGAATAATTGGCACCATTTTGGGGATTTTGTTCAGTCTTGTTAGCAACCGACGCGCACCACTTTTTTAATGACTTTTCAAAATATTTTTATAAAAAACTTAATAGCCTCATTATTAATTATTTTGAATAATTTACTGTAGAAATTTAATATCCTCGTACGTGTTAATTTCCAATCCTGCTACTAATTAACTAAGATAAACATGCCAAATTGTTTTGTTCGACAACAAGGAAGAGATGCCTCTATATTTATTCAGAAATTAGTATATAGCTTTTATTGTTCCTTTAAGCACCAAGTTAATTATATATCTTCAGGGAGTTCTAGACTTAAATATTGCTCTTTTAATATTATGGCAACATATTAGAATAAAACTAACTAAGTGATTTACAGGTTCTTACGTAACAGATTATGTGGTTTTTACAAGGATAAAAAATAGGATATATAGCAAAATATTAACAAAAAAATTTACAACTGTTTGTCTCAATAGAAATAAATACAGCAATATTTGCAATTATGGCTGCGTTAAGAATAAAATTCACAAGAAATGGAGGCACTTTGGGCGTTATCTCTTCAACTGTAAAACATGGGGAAACAAATGGAGGCTCCGAAATGATAAAGGTGGGGCGTACCCCCAGCAAGCTGTTACTGCAACCAGATCACAAAGGGAGGCACTAATTGTTACTTGTTGATATGCATTGTTTTAGTATATTTTAATATAATGTCTAGTTAGAAGAACTTAAATTAATTCACGCGTTATTGCACTGCAAACTAGTCCATACATTAGATGGTCTGAGTAAATGACATGTCTATGATAAACGACAAAATAAGTAACCAACACATAGAGAGTTCGAAATTTTGAGACCCACTTTGTAAACTTAACTGATTGCCTCCATCCCTACCCAATTAGTATTACCTTTTAGTACTGGTTCATCATTTGAACCACTCAGATCCATATTTTACAGGTAACTCAATCATTTTCTGATGCACTATTCTCATTTGAAACATCTCATATTTCATACTTTAATTTTATTGATTTTTTCGAAGTTATTTAATTGCAAAACGTTGCATTCCTGGATACATGTTCTATATGAACACCACGTTCTCGTTGCAGTAATGCACATCGTAATTATGTCTATATTTGATTGCTGCATTTAAAGATCATTTCGTATTTTAAAAGGCTATTATTGGAACATGGTTTTTTTTTCACAAAACAACTTGAAAGTTGCGGGATAGCATGGAATCATGAAAAAACAAAAAATTTACATCAAGCAAGAAAAGTCATGCGGAACTATATGTCGATGTCTATTTTGAGTAATATTTATTTCAAAAACACTATTGCATAAATGAATGTACAATATTGTTAGAAAAAAAAATTAAAGATGTTGCGAACCTAAACTTTTGTGACCAATTTGTTTTATTGAAGGCAAATCTTTTTTGTTGAAGACATAGACAAGGAAATAGTTTTTCAAACATCCTAATTGTTTCAAACATCCTAATTTTATACTAGTAAGCATCACTAAATTATATTGACAACAAACCACTATTATTTAGAAGATAAACTGAACAAGCAACCCAGTCAAATCTTAGAATAAAAAGCATAAAAGTTCTCATTATTCTAGTCCTAAAAATTGTGGTAGATCTTGGAATGGTTTTGGCATAACAAGGTCATTTCAGTAATGTTCCAGCCACATCGCCAGCCCTTTTATTTGCAATCACCTGAAAAGGGAAGATGGGGACGAGAAATTGGGAAAGTTTTCCATACAATGGATACTTGACTTATTCCAAATTATGTTAAGTAATTTGAAAGCTTGTCTCACTACTGCACGAAACTGAGAGACTCAATATCTGGTTTCAAGAACAAATATGCAAACAGAGACATTTAACAATAAAACATTCATGAATATGAGAGAGAGTTCAGTGCCACTCCGTGCATGTAACGAGCATGCGCAGGATGTGGACCATACTACCAATATGCACATTTTCTTTCATGCCCAAACATTACATATGCATGTGCATGAGATAACAAATAGGTACGAAATAACAAAGAAGTATGATATAATGTTTATGAGACAATAAAATATTTATCAAATAATGAGATAACAAACAGACAAACGGATGTATGAGATAACACTAATTGTTTAAGAGATAACTAAAGATTTACGATCCAAATTTGCATCTGAATTCGATGGATATTTATGTATATCTGAATCTGAATTTGTATATGATTGGATGCTATTTATTAAATCAGAATCTAATCTGATTTCCAATTGGATATCATTTTTTTTATATCCATTTTTTCGGATGGATTGGTCAGATATCCAATTCAAATCGAATATATTGACATCCCTACATGTGACGGAATTTTCCATGTGGTTTGAGCTTGGTAGAAAAATACAAACAACCAGACACGCATATATGCTTGTAAGGTGGTTTTCTTTTAAATATTTTTTCAAAGGAGATTCAGTGTCAAGTTATTTTTTTTGGATGGGGCCTATTTATTAAATATGTGGCAGTTAATGCACATAAGTCCCAACATTTTAAGGGTAGACCTGACTGAAACTTGAGAGCATACACCACATTCAAGATGTGCTGACACTTTCTCCCAACTATGCCATTTTGTTGAGGCATGTAGGGGCATGAATGTTGATGTAGGATGTCTCTATAATGGAAAAAAAATTGTCATTTGAGAAGAAATGGTTCCACTATCAATCCTAATTTTAACACATCTGTTTTGAACTGTTTCTCAGTCATGTTAATGAAATGTTTAAGCAAATCACCTACTTCACGTTTATACTTCAATAGGTAAACCCACATGGCTCTTGAAAAATCATCCACAATAGAGAAAGGTAATGTGCTTGAGTATGCGATGCCTGGGAAACATTATTCCAAGAGCTTTAGTAAACAGAAACTAGCAAATCAAAAGGTTTAGCAAAACATGATTCACTTAATTTGAACATCAACCTACATTGTTTAGCAACACTGCATACTTCACATAAATGATTTGACAACTTAATGATAGAGTCATGCTTTCAGAGCATTTGATTCTTTGAGCAGGATGGGTGCCCAAGTCTCATATGCCAAACATCAAAATTTGATGAGTGGGTTTGTGAACAAGCAGTCTACAGTTGTAAGAGGTGACTTGAAAATGAAGAATCCCCCTGACAATCACCCAGCTCAGTCCTGGTCATGGAGATCGGGTCCTGCACAAAGCACCAGTAGTGGGGAAAATCAAATGACATTGATTTTCTGAATAATTCTGCTCACTGACAATATGTTGTAAGCAAACTTTGGAAGATAATGCACTTTTTGAAGAAAAATGGAAAGTGATAGAACAGGTTTACCGACATGTGTAGCATATACCATTCTGTTGTCCTGAACTCTAATTGAAAATGGAACAGCTAATTTTGTGTCATCTAGCAATGATTTATGGCAGCATGACATGTGGGACTAGCACCAATATCTATTACCTAGGTGTCAAGTCTGAAGAATGACATAGCTAGAATGTTTATTTGGGTCACTGATCGATTTTTAATGATTGTTTGAATTGAATATATTCATCTTGAGTTACAATTGGAGCAGTGTCCTTGCTGAACTATTTTCCATGCATGGTGGAAATTAAGGCATTGGTATCAGTTTTCCCTCCAACAGAGGCCTTCATAATAGCCCCCTTGTCTTGCTCTGTTTTCCACCTATAAAGTTTGGAGTGTAACCATTTAATTTGAAGCATCGATCCTTTGATGTCCTGCAATCTTGCAGTAATTGCAGAAGTATTGTGGGTGCCTGTTTTGTTGGTTTTCGAATGCATTCAAATTTGCACTTGCTGAGAGACCAACATACTCGACAGCACTAGTTTGAAGACGAGCTTCTCCTCTTAAGGACCAGTGCATGTCTTTTGTAGAGAAGGCAAGGGTTTCATAAGTAGAATTTGCCTTCTTATAGCATTGAATGAATCATTTAATCTCATAAGAAATTCAATCACTCTCTCTTCTTGTTGCTTTTGAGCAACCACTTTCAAGGCATTGCAAGAGCATTCCGAAAGAACATCATAGGACGAAAGCATATCCTAATATTGTAAAATAAAGAGCAACAAATATATATCCTTGATTTAAATGATAATGGAGGACCTGAGTTGGTACTTATGAGGGGTTTGTGCTTTCAGTGAATCGTCCTTTAAGTGTCTCACACTTCAATAGTTGTGGTGGCGTAGATGATATTGCTTGATAATTCTTTTGAGATCGAGTTAAGAATCCATGAAAGACCATGTGAATGCAAAGCCTCCACATCATGATCTCAGGAGCTGCAACGCTGGGTTTGGGAAGACTACCATCAACAAAGGTCAAGTTGTTTTTGGTAGACAATGCGATTCTCATAGCATGACTCCGGGTTGAGTAGATTTCACTAGTTACCAATTGTGAAACCAATATAGTAGCCGGGTTGTCTAATGATGAAGGAAAAAGAGGTTTTCAATATTGATGATGTTGTTACCATAAGAGGACTCTACTCCACTAGCTGAAAAGGAGTTGGAAGAATTGAGAGCCTTACCTATTGACGCCATGGCTCTGTATTAGAGTATGTAGAAATTATTTGAGTTAAGGAAGAATGTAAGACAAGGAAGAGAACAGAGAATTGCTTCATATTTTTCTATTGATCTTACACACCTACATACAGAAGAAAAAGTAGTACGGTTTTTAGTTTCAACAACATTTGGCTCGCTCATCTTATCCCATGATATTTGGCTGGCTCATCTTATCCCATGACATCGGTTGGCTCATCTTCTCCCACGATATTTGGCTGGCCCATCATAACAGCTTTGCTAACCAATTGAAATCTTATCATTAAGATGTCAAGATAAGAAGATAAGAAGCAAATCTTAATTTTAACACTCCCCCTCAAACTAAGTGTAGAGATTTCTTATGTTCAGTTTGGATAGAAGATGATTAAATGCTTCCTTGCCTAAGGCTAAGTCTGCCAGCTGATCTTTGCTCTTAATGTAACTGGTTCTCACTACACCTTGATTTATTTTTTCTCATACCACATGGCAGTCTAAATCTATATGTTTGGGTGCTCATGAAAAACTGGATTGGCAGCAATATGCATGGCAGCCTGATTGTCGCAGTATAGATTTGTTGGTTGTAGATGTCTCACGCCTAGATCCGACAATAAGAATTTCAACCAAGTCACTTCACATACCGCATTTGTCAACGCCTTGTATTCTACTTCTGCAAAGGAGTGAGATACTGTGGGCTGTTTTTTTGTCTTTCATGAAATTGGAGAATCACCAAGAAGAACACAATAACTAGTTATGGACCTTCATGTTTCTTGACATGCCACCCAATCATAATCACAAACACACTATTTGAAGATTGGTTTGTGTGCTTAGGAGAATACCTTCTTCGAGTCCATGCTTTCATTCCGCTAGAAATTCCATTGGCTTGGCTCCCATTATACTTGTTTTGCTTACAATGTTGAGAGCATATGTTTGCTGCGAAACATAAATTACTGCACTTGAACAAGCAATTTCTAAACCGAAAAAATATTTCAGAGTACAGGACTTTCACAAGAAATTTTTCACATAAAAATTGCTTAAATTTGTCAATCAGCTCCTGTGTTGCCGTAATAATAAGGTCATCCACATAAACAGAACAGAACAACAACAACAAAAAATTGGTCTTGTTTGTAAGAGAATAATGTGTGTCTGGCATTTGATTGACTGAATCCAAACTCCACATGCCAACGACAATCTGTGAAACCAATTTCGAGGAGACTGTTTGAGACCGTAGAGAGATATATGTAATTTACATACCAGATTCTGCTCCTTACGGTCATATCTTGTTGAACTTGCATATGTACTTCTTCAAGCAAATTGCCATGAAGAAGAAAGACATTCTTCACATCCATTTGGTATAATAACCAATCATTCTCGACTGCAACTGAAAGTAAAGTTCAGACATTTAATACTTTTGCGGCTGGTACAAATGTCTCATTGTAGCCCAGTCCTTCCTATTGGGAATAACCTTTGGCGACCAGGCGTGCCTTGTATCGCCCAACAGCACCATCTGATCAAAACTTGATTTGTAAATTCACTTGCAACTGATGGGCTTAACTCCTTGTGGTAAAGTGGTCATTGTCCAAGTGTTGTTTTCCTTTAGTGCACTAATTTCTAAGTTCATTGTGTCTCGCCACTCCCTATGTCCAACTGCCACTTCAAAGGTTTTTAGGAGAGAAACGAGAAAGAGAAGTAAAGTTAGAAAGAGGGTACCTTGTTCCTTTCATTGCATTGAATGTCAAGTTACCATTGGTCGAGGAAGCCGAAATAAGAGAGCAATAGAAATACCGCATTCAGGTCCTGCAAGACACAATGAGTAGGGAAGAAAGAGTTACAGAAAAGTTTAGTGCTTGCTCAATTGACTCACAGAGAGTTGGTTCACTTTGAAGGAGAAAATATACAAGGAATTTTTGAGAGTGAATGGTGGTAGTTTAACATCACTAGTTTGATGGACAGTTATTGTATATCCATTAGGTAAGTTTACATGTACTCGGCAATTGGTTGGTTTTTGAAGTATAGAGCTATCGGCACAAATGCACCGTCTTGCTCCAGAATCGATAATCCAAGAAGATGGGAGACACTATATGAAGATATATTACCTGCGAAATTGAAAGAGGCAGATGGAGTTCTAACAAGTGATAAGATTTTATGATTCTCATCCACAGTGATTGAAGGTACAACTTCCTTGGAAGTTTTACTGTTGCTGCCAGAGAAACCAGTACAATCACTTGCATGGAGGTCCACCGGCCTTTGATTATGAATGGTAGCTGCAGCTTGTGGTGGCCGAAAGTTGGAACCATGGAATCGATGTCCTCGAGGATAGCCATTCAACTTGAAACATTTATCTTTCACATGACCTATGTTATGATAATAGCTACAGATTGGTTGTCCTTGACGTCCTTCTTTATTGCATTGAAACTTGAAACTTTGTTCAAGTGATGCTGCTTTGGGAATATGATTGTGTGATATTGCCAAGATGGTGTGAGAGGCTGATGAATCTTGCTGCTGTTCCTCCTACAAGACTAGAGCATATAATTTGTTTACTGTGGATAAGGGATCAAGCAATAAAATTTGTCCTCTAATAGCATCATATGAGTCGTTCAGTCCCTTCAAGAACTAAATTACACGTTCTCTTAGGATTTGATCCGAATAAATTTTTATGCCCCCACACGAACAAAGACACAGGATTGTAGTAATTTAATTCTTCCCAAAGCACTTTGACTTTTATATAATATGTTTTGTATAATATGTAGTAACAGACATGGACTCTTGTTGTAATCGATGTATTGAACTGTGTAGCTGAAAGACTCTTGGTGCGAGACTGTGAATATATCTTTCTTTTAACTCTTCCCATTTTACTTGATTTGTGGTAGCATAAGCGATGATAGCATGAATCTCCTTATAAATGAATTAAGAATCCATGCTAGAGCCAGATTGTTACATCGTACCCACAACATATGATTATGTTCATCCTCTTTAGGCTCTTTGATAGTCCCATCAACGAATCCTAACTTGTTTTTGGCTGATAGAGCCACGATCATGGCCTCTGCACCAGATTGCATAGTTATCACCGATAAGAGGTTGAAATACTAACCCACTTCCGAAATTATCCGAATAATGTAAATAGAAGAGATCAAATATCACCTGGGCATTTTCATGGCCATTGCTATTTCGTGGCTAATTGTTCGTTACTTTGTAGGCCATGACTGTTCCTTAATGCTCAGGACTCAATACCCGACTTCCCATGCATAGGAGAAGAAAAAATGCCACAGGGAAGACGGCAGAAATCTGGATATTCTGGCTAACTCTGATCATGCCACCGGTCGAGCAGGAGTCACCATGGCCTGACGATGTTGTTTGAGCCTTTTGGGGCCCAATGGGGGTCTACACCGGTGGCGGCGAGTGAAGAAATAGAGGGCACCGGAAAACTTGAAACAAAGAGTGGGGCCGCCATGAATTCGAGGATTCCAGCTGTGCAATGATCGAGCTTGGCTTGTTAGGTTCGCCTTCCTTTGGTGATGCTGTCCATGAAGTTTGATGGGAAAAGGAGGTCGGAATCGCGAACGGTAGTGAAAGGGGTAGGTTCACTGAAGAACCACTCTACAGAATGCTGGGAATCCTCCAATCCAAGGAATTGGATCAATGCTTGCTCGAACTGTTATGGGATGACTTCTGGAGGATCGTGGAAGGCTGGCAATGCTACCTAAACCGCTGGATGCCAGAAATAGTGCACGCGATTAAGAAAGTCACTAGTTTAAGTCACCATGGTTTTTGGTTTCAACGACATTTGGCTGGCTCATCTTATCCCACTACATTTGGCTGGCTCATCTTCACCCATGACATTCGGCTGGCTCATCTTCACCCATGATATTTGGCATCGTGCTCTTCTTCCTTTCACATATTTATACTTTTTTTTGTACAAAATCAAATACAGCCATGAAAGAATATTTTTTATTACAACAGAATCATGCCTTCAACCTTCTAGAGAATTCCACATGCATGACAAAGAACACCACAATTCAATTTTACACCTTTACAATAGGTGTAAAGAAACAAAGTTAATAACACAGCTTTAAGAATTAGTTTTCATTTTTTGTAACAGATCCCAAGAGGCAGAAGGCCCTAACATTCTTCCGTTTGAGCTTCATAGCCTCTTGAAATTTGGAAATTGCTAAATCATACTTTATCTAGTAACTCTCTTTAGAAGAGGACGACAACACTGATGAAGGTGGAGTTGGCAACAACGAGCTCATGAGGCGTTCTGCGACACACTTTACACTTAAGAGAGGAAATAAACTCTCTACCCCTTCTTCATGTGCTCCCCATCCCTGTTTCAATCACTGAGAAGCTCTCTATCTCTCTCTCTCAAGTGTTTAGTATAGTGTTGATGACATGGGTCGATGTTCAAAGCTGGTTGTATGCCCAGGCTTGTGCACAGGCTCCCATGGATGCCAAGTACCCAAAAAGTGCACTAAGGAGCTAGTACAAGAGGGCAGGGGTGCACTTGTCATTTTCTTAAAGGCTATGCACCATACATGTAACCAGATGTCGTGGGTCTTGATGAAAAAAAGCAGCTATAAAATTAAGAAGGCTTATGAACAAAATGTCACTTGCAGTGGATCTGGAGGTGGCCTAAACCTTGTCAAGTGCCCGACAAGTTTGCATTTTTTTCAGATTCGGATGATATTAATTAAAATTGGGGATTCAAATTTGGATTTAGATTATAAATTTACAATAATGTAGAGTAAAATATATTATTTAGATCTGGATCTATAAATTTGGGTTTAGATATCCATTATCTTTTTTTTTTCTGGTATCTGATTGGGCTTCTATTTGATGCTGAGATTTATCGGATGCCAATTTTTAATACCGAATCCGATCTGATTTTTTATTTGGATATCAAATTTCTCTTTTTTTCATATCTGATTTATTTAAAAAAACTTGATATGGTATTTGATCTGAATCTGATTCATTGACATCCCTATTAACACTATGGGTCTCTGGAAGCTTGAGGAATTAAATGCCAACAGGGAAATAGAAAATGGCGACGAGAGATATGGGAGATGAGGATCTCATATGACGTTACACAGCCATTTGTGATGCATTATACCATCAAATGGCAGCATACATCATCACATAAGATTCTACATCTACAGCTCCAAAGGCCCTTACAGAACAGTCTTGTGGAAGAAACATGATGATTACTACAGGGCAATGATAAATCAACTTGAATATAATGGAAGGTAGAAAAATATGTTCATTTGTTATGTCTATTGGGGAAACGAATTCCTTTATGGGAGATGAAGGTAGAATAAATCAACTTGAATGGATCACTTTAAGTAAAAGCGGAGTTTGAATCTACTGGGGTCATGAATTCAAGGAATCTTTGGTTCTTGAAAGAGTTGAGAAGATTCAAGAGGCATTGAGCCTAGCAACACTAATTTCTTCTGACTATTTTATTGTAATACAATATAGCGTTGATAAATATAAAAGAAAAATGAAAAATGGAATTAAAATTAGATGTGCCTTTCAAGTTTCTCTCTTTTTCATGAATTACATGAATGTTGAGAACCAGGTTTTCGCTATTTATATGTGGATTCTTTTTCAATACATGATAAAGTAGGTAATCTAGTTATTGTCCTTTCTCTTGTGAGCTCTCTAGTTCCATTGATGTACATGCCTCGCATGCAACTTGCTGTTGATTGTGAAACATGAAGTTATTGCAAGGATTTAAGATCAAGCTACTGATATTGTTTCCAGGAAAGAAATTTAAAATGTGAAGGATGAATTGGTAAGAAAACTGACTTTTCTATTTGATAATGGACATATAATAGTTGAAGATGTATAAAACCCTTTTGTCATGTTAGTTTTCCCTTTCTTCTGTTCTGTCTTAGTTATGCATGTATTATATAGTAGTGCAGAACCACTTCTTTATATCTCTCCTCTTCTATCTAATTTTTGAATCCTTATAGTGGACTTTTTTTGGGTACTTGATCTATTTTCACTAAGTGGGGGAAAATTTTATAATTATTGAGTGGAAAACTCTAAAAATTTAGCTACTTTTGCGGTCAAAGTCGTAATCTAGTGAACCCGCTTTAAGTTATGAGCCTACACTAAGGTTCAATTTTTAATCACATGATCTAGTTTTACTTTTTATATAGGTGACTGTAGAAATACTTACCAAAAACCTTGAAGTTTTGTTGCAAGGTCAC
The DNA here is from genome assembly GCF_008831285.2 of Nymphaea colorata. NCBI lineage: Eukaryota > Viridiplantae > Streptophyta > Magnoliopsida > Nymphaeales > Nymphaeaceae > Nymphaea > Nymphaea colorata. The sequence continues at coordinate 5,196,201 of NW_022204507.1, read as the reverse complement.
TCTTTATGCAAGACATACGTAATGTGGAGAGAAGATTGAGGAGGATATATGGCACTCAAAGTATTTCAGCCCAACCGAGGCAGTTGAGTATGGAATCATAGGCATGGTGTGAGCTGATGACTTTATTTCTTGTATAGAAACACCAGCTGAAAGGAAAACTCTTATTCAATTTTGTATGGGTACAACACAATGAAAGAGGGAGAGAGGATAGCAGTGTTGTAGCTAATCTAAGAAAACCGAGCTTATATGAAGAAGTTGAATTTTCTTAGTTAACTGTTATGGCTTTAACTAATAAATGGATCGCATGTGATTATAGAAATCTTTCCATTCTTGTTAAGAAATGTCAAAGTTGAATTCTTTTTTCTTAGTTGTAATTACTTTGACTTTGTAGTTTCTAACACGAGGTAAGCTAGTTATAGATTTTGTTTGTGAAATAACAAAGTATGATCTCAGTTGAAAATTAGTCATATACCTTTATACAATAATATCAATTACTCATTGTTATTTTGTACAAAAATATCTAACGATTAATTTGTACTTGCTGCCATGTCCTGTAGTTGATAGCATGATGGCCTAATTTGAGTGTTATTACTTATTGATATAGAATTAATGAAGTTATGTTTTTGAAAGTATAAATCTTTATCTGTTCCCGGTGATGGAAAATACACAGCAGAATGCATGCACCATTTGATGCCACATGGTGAACAATGATTGGAAAATGCACAGCTCTAATTTGTTGTTTATGACGCCCATAAATTCTTCTGCTTGAGCTTTCTTCCATTTCACTGAACATGAGAAGAAATATACTGTGGATGTACTCATATTCCCAATCTTGGCCTTTCCACATTTTTTACAGTTACCACTTTGTTAGTCTTGTAAATTGTATTCGATGCTTTTTAAATATGATGACTTAGGGAAACCTCTACCAAGTTGCATGACATACACTAGTATTGAACTCTTTGCCTTCATCATGATCTTTAGTGTGTTTATTTATTCCAAGTTAATGATTAATTAGTGTTGGTGTCAATTTGGATCTGCTATATCTACAGTTGCATTCTGTGTAAAACAGCACTATATTTTTATGTCTTTTACATTTTTCAATATGGAACATGCATGTGCTTCAGAGAGTGGCCTTTCTTCTTTGATCCACAAAATGTTCATGTGAAGAGGGGAGTTTCTAGTGTGTATGTTTTTCTTTGTGGCTTTTGTAGCTTTTATATGCTGTATCCAGAAATGGCAAGAGCATTGTTTCATTTTCACTTATTCATTAATTATTCATTTTATATGTGAGATGCTGTAGGTCAGAGGATCATGTTGTGGCCAGCAAAGTTTCCTAAAAAAAGAGAGGGATGTTCTGTTCGCACTCTATCCAAATTGCATTATAGGGGGAATAAAAGAAACAGAACATATTGAGAAAATTAAGATGGATGGTATACAAAGCTAAATGAATCTTCTTTCTAGGAACACATACTTTCTTGAGCTGAGTTGTGATGACAATGGGCCAATGGCATCAATTAATAAACAAACGATTGTCAAAGGCATCAGCAACTTTACGAAGGACTGACAGGTGCCATTTTCTTAGAGATGCTTATACATGATTTATAACTTGATGGTGGATGTTTTTGAGATGTTTTAATATTCATAGCTTCATATTTTCGGATGACATTATAAGACAACCCTCACAAGAAATGACATGTAATTTAACTCGCATATAGCCTAAAAGTCTGACTTGTTTCTTTGTTCGTTTTTCCTTCTGTATTTTTGTTAATCCAAAATCTGATGCACAGAGTGTTCATCTCTCTCTCTATATATATATATATATATTTGTTTCAGTAGTCTATGTTTTTGTTTGTTGGTATCGATCTGGATAATCTGTTTGAAACCATCCCACTTTCAAATTAGAAAAAACTGGCTTACTTGCTATAGAAGCGCCATTTTGTTTTGTTTTCAAAAGAAAAAGGAGACCTATAGCAGTGAAGGAATCACTGAGTAAGAACTTCTTGCAACGACTTCGACCATTGTCAGTAACTCAACGAGTTGTTACCAATGATGTTATTGGCAATGGCTCTTGGCCTAACAAAAGACTTTTCCCCGTGCTGTCAAGGAAAAGGGCAAACTTAGCTATTCACTAGGGCAAGAATATTTGCCAATAAGTTTATTGGCAACTACATTATGACTTTTGGCTATGGTAAAAGCCGTTGCCAATAGCATATATTATAGTTGTGGTTATACACAAGCGGGCTAGAGCCCAACTCTGCTCAGGTCTTGTCATGCTCGAGCTATTGTGCTTTAAAGGGTCAGTTCAAACTCCACTCAACAAACCAAGACCTAGCTTGTGCTCGACACTGAACCTTGAGCAAAGTATTCTGTGACAGGTATAAAATGGACAGACTTAAGGCTCGTTTAAGCAAGAACAGTATTTTTATAGCTAACTACATCATTTTGGGAGGCGTCGCAAGGTTAATCTAATGATCAACCTTCAGATGAACATAAACTGAGACTTTATAGTCTGCCTCCCAGGATTTCCTGAATCCCAGCAGCGGTTATCACCAGAGAGAATTTTTGGCTTGTTCGTAAATGGTAACAAAATAAACTTTTGAATTTCATTTTAATGAAATCTTTTATTTTGGAAATGAGTTTTTCAATTTAATCTGCCTTGCAGTTGAGAGATGAAGGATAGGGCTCAGGGCCACTATCCAACAGAATTAACAACCAAATTGAGGCGCCCAATTTGACATTTTTTTGGAACGATTTGTACCGGTGCAAAAGAAATCTAGCCATATAAAGAACTTTTGGGAAAAGAGGAGGCAGGGCTATAGAAAAATACATCAATGTCTTTTTTGGCCCCTCAAAATAATGCATCAACCTATTGTACATCATCACAAGCCCAACACTCCTCGTCCGCCACCACTCCTTTCCTCCCCTTGCAATATCTTGCAAGTTTCAGATGACGCACAAGAGAAAATCAGGGCTGCGAGTTTTTCTTAAGAAAACATTGAGAACTGTAAACATATAAAAGAAAATGGAACCTCATACCAAAATACATTAAAAATTGGTATGAGAGAGAGGATGTATGTCAAATGACCGAACCTCTATAATTTGTATCGCATACCCATCTTTCCTTTTCTCTCTTGCCCTATTATGGTATCAGAGCTTATTTTAAAAGAACAAAGCTCATCCTGGTATTGCCTCACCAAATTCCATAGGGAAATTTTCCTTGTGCACGAGCCATTCCATTACTCATGTCTTTCATTTTTTTGCTGCTGCTTAGTATCGGCATGTGATCTCATGGCTGCCTCTTCAAGTTCTTCTTCTACCGGTTCTGGTGGTTTTCGGCCGTCGGCCCTCACTGCATCAATGCTTCCCTTCGCACTGGCTCCTATGAGTCTGCAGCAGGAAAGAAACGCGCAGCAAGTCTGATATAGCTCACATCTTTGAAGGTATGCTTCATTCAAATTACCTCATATGTCTGCAACGCTGTTTCTCAATCCCTTCATACTTAACCTTGGAGGCAAAGGAAGGAAGAAAGCCGTGGCTGCCTGCACCTCTAAGGCCTTGTTCCTAAGGCGGCCAGCTTCTTTAGGCTGTTTCTCCACCTTATGGTCTGAATGCAGGGGCAGAAGCAGATGTAGGACTGTTTCGTGCATATTTATATTTATGAAATAATTACATAGTGTTTTGTTTGCCTAACGAGTCCTAAAGGTTCAAAATTTAAAGTATTACTGCACTTCAGCGGATGAATTTTTGGAATTTAAAGAGGAAACATCTTTTCAGTTCATATTTATGTGTACATCTCCTGAGTTTCATTTTCCGTTGTTCCCTAGCTGAACAAATCCAACTGCTTGCCACCAATTAGAGGCTTTTCATAAAAGATAATAAGGCTGCATCTGCTTGGACGTATCCGTGGAGGCGGAGGTAAATCTATGGAGAAGCTTAATCATCATCAAAGAGAGGCCTGCAAGGTAATCTCATTCTCACACAAGCTCTCCTTTTTCTTTTCTTCTGTTTTTGGTAATTCGATAAGAGGTTGAAACCTCACACCCTTTCCCTCATCCCTGGGTTCAAGTCTGTTGAACACAGTAACAGACCTACATATATGCTGGCATGGGCAGTTGCCCATCCCAACAACAAATTTTTTATTTATTTTTACATAGATTTCTTAGAATTATTTACTTATTTGTATATGTTGCGCACCTTCAAAAATGAGAATGTCTATAAGAGTGCCCCATAGCCAAAAATTCTGGCTCTGCCACTAGTTGAACTGTTCTTTTCTTCTGTTTAAAATGAGTCACTTTTCATCGATTGTCTTGCTTTCAGTAGGAGAAAATTATGAACGTTTAACTGAGTGCTTCTTAGGTGCAATTATCGGTTTGGCTCCTGATGTTGAATTCTTCACCAAAAATAGACGACAATCATCATTAGGGTAGCCGTTCCTTTTCTTCCAATTAATCAAATGTCAAAGAAGGGCAAGAATGGGGCACAAAACGCTAAGGCAATTGAATCAAATTACTCAAAATGTCAACCATTAATTGAATTGGGCACCATTATGTCATTCACACTTGAAAAATAAGCCAGCGCAGTCTCAGTCTCCCAAATGAAATAGAAATGCATATATCTTCCTTCTAATTAATGTTTTAATTTTTTCAGTATCGTTGTTGCCAATTTTTTTGCTAATTCTCTCTTTCTTTCAGTCCAGTTGTACAAACAACCACAGAATCACGGTCTTTCAATTGTTAAAGGTTGTTAATGTCATGTTGTATTTTCATTCTAAAATGTTTGTTCTTGCTTGTTTGGTAATGACTTTGTTTAGAAGAGTACTCTATTCTCTTAAAGAAAACAACTAATAAGAAAATGATCTTCTCTTAATTCATGGTAATTGAAAATATATGAATCCATACTGCCTTTTTCTGTCCAAATAAGCTCAAGCCAATCCTCGACGAACTGCTTGGGCCAAATTCAAGTTTTTAGAACTCGAGCCATGTTTGAAATAGCTTGTGAATAGCTCTACTCAGACTTGAATAAACCTGAAACCCTTCGGCAGCTCCAGCTACAACTATTAGTAAGTAACTGAGCCAGGTCTGATAGACAGCTTCTCAGTTTAAGGCATATTTGGTCCAGTTCTGACAATCTATCAAAAAAAAAAAAAGAAAAAAAGAAAATCCATAGACGTTGGCAAACCCTCAGCAGTCATGGGGGTTTGCAATGACATTAGGAAAGAAAGTCTGTGCTTGTTGCCATAGGTGATAGTAACCACAAGAACACTCATTCTTGCCGATGGAGGATTGTCCATTCGGACATTCGAAGTGATGATTTTCCATCAACATCTCACTAAGGAAGATGATGGTCACAGAGTAATATATATATATGTACATATATATAAATATACATACATAGAGAGAGAGAGAGAGAGAGAAATAGGGTACCTGAACGAATGCTCACCCTTAGCTAACACAAAACTCTACAATATACATTGATTTTCTTTTGGAATCTGCCAACCATTCACATCGAAAACACCCTACACGTTTTTAAATTGCTCTTCACTGATCACCCACTTTGTTTTCTTTGACGTGGAAGAAAAGATGTAGATCTAAATGACCCCACTACTTCAACGTTCTCTGAAAGTATGACTATAAACCTTCATTCACATCGAAGCCACCCTGCATTTTTTAGTGGTTATTCATGCATTTTTTAATGGTTATCACTGATGACATCTGTCCAACCATTTTGTATATTTTCTTTCGGCATATATCTGTAATTTAATTTTGATTGTTTAGCTTTTTCAGCAATGCACATGCATTTAATTAGTCAGCCTTTAGAAATAATTGCTCAAAACCACTAGTTTAGAAGAGATGGTTTTGTATATCTATTGGTTGAACTTTTTTTTTGGTCCCATGGCATATTCCATCCATCGACTTTTCTCCCGCGTACGAAGTCAAAAAACTTTGACATATAACTTTTGTGTTTGAATTGTTTTCCAAGAGTGTCCTTTTAACTTCCGTGTACTCTTCGGTTGTTTGGGTGGCAAAACTCATTTTTTGAGGTAAAAAATGATTATTCCTTCTAAGACACTGTTTCGTAAGAGTTTGGATGATAAGAAGTGCAAGTTTTATGAAAAATTATTTTTGGAAGAAAATATTTTACCCAAATTAATGAAAAAACCAAAAACTGTTTTTATTCTATATCCAAACATACAAATCTGTTTTGCAAAACTAATTACAAAATAAGTTTTAAAAAACTATTTTTCGTAAAACCTTTTTTTTGTAGTTTTCCATTAAAATGTTAACACATCTTAGACTGAACGTACCGAAATATTTCCGCAATCTTTCACAAATTATAAAAAGTGGCTCGATTTTTGGCAAAATAGTAAATCCCCAGTCAGCTCTTGAAAATTAAGAAACGTGCACTCAACTTTTGTGATGAAATTCCAATGAGTTGCTTCTGCATGGAAGTCACTAAAATTATAAGGAATAATTTACACAGTTGACCTTTTATTGAAAATTATCCTTTTTATTTTTCTCTTCCTTTGCAGATAATTTAGATTGAGATGAGTAATTTTGTAAATTATCCCTTTCTTTTAGTGGCTGCTGCCGCTGCAGCTTCTTAAACCCATTAATACATAAGTCGCTGATTTTCCATTGGGCCCGTTCAGTGCTACGACAAATTCAATACTTGGGAGACAATTCCCTTGGAGTCCAGGCTTTACCTTTTCCTCTTTACGAATTAGGACTTCTCCAACACTTGAGCAGAAATGTTGTATACCCACGCTCATGCTTTTGAGTAGTACTCATGGAAATTGGATTGAAGAGCACTTTCAAGGACCGCCTCACTTTGGTGAGTGGGGAGGTCGGTGCAATGGAGAACGTCAGATCTGATGCGAACAATCAGTCGAAGGAACAGAGCTTATAGCCGGCGCATACATGGCAAAATACGGGGATGACTTGTGGCTAGGGTTGAAAGGATATAGCTGGTTTTCCGCAAAATCTATTCCAAAAGGGATCTCAGTGCATCACAAAAGACTGGATCAATAAGTAGATTAATATTATATGTCTAAAAGAGAGGTCCACTTAGGGCTGCACAACAAGTTGAGCGAGCTCGAGCTCGATTTGATCGAACTCACTCATTGAAGCTCAACTCGAACTCGACTTGTTTATAAATGAGTTGAGCTTGAGTTCAAATGTATACTCGAAATGTTAAATGAGTCGAGTTTGAGTTGTAAATGAAAGAAAAGAGAAACAAGAGATGGAGAAAGTGATGACTCAAGAGGATGAGTATGAGTAAATCTCCTGTGATATTGACTGCAAGACTATTCCTTGATTTATATAATGTAACAAGGTTACAGCATGTGATGTAAATATGGAAACATTACAACGTTATGAAGTTGGTACAACAAAGGTAAGAATCCAATGTTACAATGGTATCGATATAGCAAGGTGTTAAGTATATAATTTGGAATTCAAAAATTCTTTCCTTGGCTGAGTTGATCCACCAACTGATAATCTTTTATTGCCTTGTTCATCCGTTGCTTTCTCCTTGACATTTGGGAAATCTTTCACAATAAAAACTCAACTCGGCTCGACTCTACAATGAATATTGAATTGTAATGAGAAAAAAAATTGAATGAGTAAAAACTAAACGAATTAGACAAGTGAAATGAAACAAGACATGTTTAACATAAACAAGATAAATGAGTCGAGTTCGAGCTCGAGTTTTTTGAATGAAGTTGAGCTCGGGCTGACCCAACTAGAGTGCAGCCCTGGGTCCACTACATATTACAAAGAACAAAACCCTATTCTTAGGTTTTGATTTGAAACCAAGCCCTGCTCTGCCAAAGCCAACTTGAGCAATAAACCAACAAAAGGAAGAAAACTGGAAAATCAGTGGAATTTGGGAAATAGTTGCCTAATACAGCGCGTCCAACTCGTGAATTATATGTGGGTTTATATCAATTAATTTGAAAGTGATTTTTTTTTTGTATTCTAGACTAAGTTAATCAAGATCAGAATATGCCTAATGAGAGATTGTACGCCAAATAGAAAAATATAAACCATGTTTGAAAGCCCAGAAAACCGGCTATGCTTCATGTCCATATTCGTTTCAACATGCATGATTGTCGATCGAGCAGAAAATTTCAACAAGGTGTTATGATCCTCCCCAATTTTTTGAAAAAATATGATAACAAATATTAAGAAAAATAACTTAGCAAATAGTAGAACTAGAATGTTCTTGTTGTTTTATGTCATTTAAAGAGAAACCAAATTTTCTAAGCCTTTAACTCACTAATATTGAATTTGTGTTTTTCTAAACAAAATCAACGATCTCTCTCTCTCCCCCCTCCACCCCCCCTCAAAAAAATAAAATAAAATAAAATTCAATATTAGCTGTTCGTTAATTGGTGCACTGTTGGGATGTCCACTATACATGATGATCCACCTTACCAGAAAATGTTGTTGTTGTCTCAAAGATATGCACAATGAGCTAGAATCAACAAATTAGTTGGCACCATTTTGGGGCTTTTGTTCAGTCTTATGACTTTTCAAAATATTTTTTTAAAAACTTAATAACCTCAATATTGATTAATTTTGAATAATTTACTGTGGAAATTTAATATACTCCTAGGTGTTAATTTCCAATCCTGCTACAAATTACCTAAGCTAAACATGCCAAATTGTTTTACTCAGAGAACAAGGAAGAGTTGTATCTATATTTATTCGAAAAAAAAAAAGAATTAAGGGATGTACCATTGTAGATGCATATTAATGATTAGTATATAGCTTTTATTCTTCCTTTAAGCACCAAATTAATTATACATCCTCAGGAAATTCTAAACATAATTATTTTTCTTTTAATATTATGGCACCATATTATAGTAAAACTAGCTAAGTGATTTACAGGTTTTACGTAATAGATTATGTACTTTTCACAAGGATGAACAATAGGATATATAGCAAAAATTAACAAAAAAATTTACAACTGTTTTGTCTCAAGAGAAATAAACTGAACAATATTTGCAATTATTTGATGCGTTAAGAATAAAATTCACATGAAATGGAGGTGCTTTGGGCGTCACTCTCTATCACTGTAGAACATGGGGAAACAACCTGCTCACAAAATGATAAAGGTTGGGGGCTTTCCCCCCAGAAAGCTGTTAATGCAACCTGCTTCCCAAATGGATGCACTAATTGGGTCTTCTTATATATGCACTGTTTTAACATATTTTTAAGATAGTATTTAATTAACTTTTTTGTAGGTTGCATTTTGAGAAAAAGATGACTTTTAGTTTCTAATACTGTTCGAGGATTCACAATTCATTGAAAATCGACGATAAATTTCTGCGTTTAAACTGGTTGAAATCACAATTGTAGAATCAATTTTTTTGATGGAGTATAATACCCAGCATAATGTCTAGGAAGGAGAACATAAATTAATTCATGCATTATTGCACCACAAACTATAGATAAATGACATGTCTATGATAAACATGAAAATAAGTAACCAACACAGAGAGCTCAAAATTCAGAGACCCACTTTGTAAACTTAATTCATTTCCTCCTTTCCTACCCACGTACAGATCCACATTTTATAGGTAACTCAGTTGTTTTCTAATGCACTACTGTCGTTTAAAACATATGATATTTCATCCTTTCATTTTATTGATTTTTTTGAAGCTACATTTTTGCAGAATGTTGCATTCTTGGATACATGTTCTATGTGGACATCACGTTCTTGTTGCAGTAATGCAAGACGTATGTATGTCTTGATTTGATTGCTGCATTTAAAGATCATTTCATATCTTCTAATGCTATGGATGGAACATGGTTTTATTTTTTATTTTTTCACAATCCTACTTGGAAACTTGCAATGAGAAGGATAGCACATAACATGAAAATACAAAAAAAAAATCACATCAAGCAAGCAAAAAGTCATGTGGAACCATCTATTGAGTGCTTCGAGTAATATTTATTTCAAAAACATTATTGCATAAATTAATGTACAATATTGTTAGAAAAAAAAATTAAAGATGATGTGAACCTAAACTTTTGAGACCAATTTGTTTTTTAATGAAGGCAAGTTTTTTATTGAAGACATAGCACAAGGAAATAATTTTTCAAACATCCATAATTTTTATACTATTAAGCATCATTACAAACTATATTGACAACAAACCACTATTATTTAGAAGATACACTGAACGAGTCAAATCTAAGAATAAAAGGCATAAAATTTTCATGATTCTAGTCCTTAAAACTCTGGTACATCATTGACCGGTTTTGGCACAACAAGACCATCTCAGGAATGCTCCAGCCACATTGCCAGCCCTTTGATTTGCAATCACCTGAAAAGGGAAGATGGGGATGAGAACTTTGGAAAGTTTCCCAAACAATTCATACTATTGGCTTATTCCAGCTTATGTTAAGTAATTTGAAAGTCTTGTCTCACTTCTACATGAAACTGAGAGATTCAATATATGGTTTCAAGAACAAATATGCACACCAAAACATGTAACGATGAAAAACACAACATTCATGAATATGAGAGATTGTTTTGTCTGCCGCTTCGTGTTTGTAACGAGCGTACGCTGGATGTGATCCTTTCATGGCCAAATATTGCATATGCATATGCATGAGATAACAAATAGGTATGAAGTGACAAATAAGTAGGAGATAATGTCTATGAGAAAACAAAACATTTATGAGATATGAGATAACGGATGGACCGATGGATGTATGAGGTAACACTAAACATATATGAGTTGATGTTTATGAGATAATAAAACATTTGCAAGATAATAGATGGATGTATGAGATAATACTGAACATAAATATGAGATAATGCTTTTGAGAAAATAAAATATTTATAAGATAATGAGATAGTGGATGGATGTATGAGATAATGCTAAACCTAAGTTTGAGATAATGTTTATGAAATAAAAAAAAAATTGTGAGATAATGAGATTACGTTATGAGCAGGACAAAAAAACAAAAAAGCTTTTTTTACTACTTAAAGGAGTATATTCGCCATAACGATATATATATATCTACTGATAAATTTTATCTTTACCGAATCCTCAAATTTTCTTTTTGTGGTTTTATTTTTTCTCCCTACAAAGAGTTTCTTTTTTTATTAATCATGGGCATGTTTTGTCATTATTAAAAAGGCTTACAAAATTGCATAGACAGGTAACCAGTTTTGCATGAATGTTAGTATCCATGCATGCAATAGTTAACATCTATATGAAATTATTGCAATTATATTTTAGTTTCACTTATTAATTAATTGTCAGTATACTGTATGCTGCTATTATGTTTGTCTAAATTTAGTTGGTCCTTAAGAAAATCTAGTAGGGTCTTAGGAGGGAGAAGCTCTCCTAGGGTTTTTTTAGGGCTCCTTTCATAGGGTCTTTCATTTCTCTCTCTCCCCTAGCTATGCTTCTAGGAGACGATGCAACAACTGTGAGGAAGCAAGGCCCCCACCTCGGATGATGATCCCAGAGATGACAGTGGAGAAAGTGAGGTGGTCCTCGATCCAGGGAACCGACAAGGAGGATGTGCTCGAATTTGTGTGGAATGAACGGAAGTCGATCCCTTCACAAAGGTTCAACTGCAGATAGGATATGCTCGGATTTGTGTGGAGATACTACATTCCTTCACATTCTGTCCAATGGTGGTGTTGGAGTGTGGCAATTATGATGATGTCCCATCACATTGAGTTGAACGAAAAGCACAAATAAAATTTTGCTCAAGATGGAAGACAATGTCTCATTTAATGCAGGACTATAATGTAGTAAAAACTCTCCAACCACATCAAGATCCCCGATGGTTCAAGGATGAAAGTATCTCACCATCTCCAAAAGAGGTTACCAAAGTAGACAAACTGCTAATGCTTCCAATATCATGGAGCTTCAGCTCAATGCAGTGTGCAATAGCATTTACAAGATCATTTCAAAAGTTATGGCAGCTAGAATGGAAAAGATCCTGATTAGAACTATTAATCAAGATCAAGGAGCATTTCTGCCTAATAAACATATTCATGAATTGGTTTGGATGCTACTAGATGGTTCATGAATTGGTTTGGATGCCACTAGATGGTTAACTGCCAATCAATGCTTCTGAACCTTCATATGTCAAAGGTGTAGGACAAAGTTAAATGAAACTTCATTAGGAAATCCCTACACCACCTTGGTTTTTGTGATAATTGGGTTTCTAAGGTAATGATTTTGAAGAAACAAACACATATGCACTCATTATTAAAGGAATAAATGAAGTTTTTTTTTTTATAGTGGGGGGCTTCATCAGGGAGATCCCCTCTCCTTCTATTTTTTTACAGTTGTGGTTCAATTTTTTTTTTTTGTGCGTAGGCTAGAATCGTCGGTTCTCAAAAGGAAAATCTAAATTCCTAAATTCAGAGGGGTTTAGTCAAATATTCTAGGTATCTATCATGTAGATGCAATGATTTTTTGTAGGACTATAAAGTAGAATGTGAGAAGTTAGACATGTCCTTAGAGAATTTGAAAGTGAAGTTGGAATGGTCTTGAATAACCAGAAATCTAGATTCATCCTGTTTTATGTCAATGAAAGTGGAGTTTAGTTTACTTCCAAGACCCTCAGTTGAGAGTTGACTCTCTCCATGCCTCTCTCTATTTTTGAAGAAAATGAACCCTAAAAGTTTGTGTCTGTCTTGTTGGGAAAGTGGAGAAAAGCAGGATGAAAAAAAAATTCTTCTCTCATACTCTGATATACTATATTTAATAGTTATGTTTTGAATCAGATCATCAACTACTAGATGATAGCTTTCTGACTGCCCAGGTCTGTTATGGTAAAGGTTGAAAGATTGCACTGTCATATTTAGGCTGACATTAAGAACAAAAAAAAAAAGCACCTCATGAGCTAAAAGACCTATGTTACCCTATAGAGGAAGGCAGTGTTTCAGTTTGAAATTTACATTTCCTAAACAAAGCACACATGATCCTTTTGCTCTTCTAGGCAAGAACAACAAGCTTGTTGTGGGCATTGTTTCTGCAAAACAAATATTTAAAGACTGACAGTATGTTGATGTGTCATGTAAAGTCCCAGTGTTCCTGATCATGGAAAAGCATCTTGTGGGGTTGGAATGACATTAATCATCTGATTCAATGGATCGTGGATAATAGCAAGACCACCCATTTATCGTCAAAGAGTTGGGATTGGGCATAGTAGAATACCTTCTTTATATTTCAAACTTTCTCTTTTGCAACTTGATCCTAGAGACCTCCGTTTATGAGATGAACAGTATTCACAAACAAGAGACTAGTCAAAATTGAACTCACATTGGATTTCATATGCCATTCATCATACTAGTTTCCTTTATGACAAGAACAGCTTGGTGATGGGAGACAAAGAATTAGCAACGGTTCACCACCTAGGCACCTATGAAGTGAATTGTCTTCACAAGGCATTAGACAAAAGTAAACTTATAATGTGAAAGAATGTTGCCATTTCTAGAGCTAAATGGTGCACCTTTTTTGGCGACGGAGGTATATATAATGACTTATGATAGAACACAAAGAGTTGGCTATGCCTTAGCCAACCAATGTGCGATCTATGATAGACAAATTCAAACAGTAGATCATGTCTTTATCCACTATTGATGTGCAAAGAAATGGTGAATGTACTTGGGCATAAGTTTGATGTAAACATCCCAAATTGAAAAAGTGCCCAAGAGGCCCCATTGGTGGTGGAAGAGATGTCTAGAGTAAAATGGTCTTAGCTTGTCTAGCATCTTAGTCTACCTATGACCTTTGGGGATGTTTAAGAAGTTAAGAAACAACATCTTTTGTGATACTGATGCCAACATCAATTTGGAGTATCACGAATGTCATTAGCAGATCCTCATGGTTTTGGTAGCATATGGAAGAAGTGTGTTGTTGGATGACTATCCATAAGCCTATACCCCTGGCCTTATTAGAGGTATTGGCATTTATTATGCAATCAGCAAATGGGATATGGTTTGACCCCTACTCAACCTCATTAACCTAGGACAAAAGGATAACGCTCTTTCCCTTCCCATTCCATGAGTTAGAAGTCATGCCACCTTAACCAATTGAGTAGCTCGGACCAGATCAAGGCTAGGCCAAATAATCCATTCATTGTTGGCTATGCACATGCTCTCAAAAACATATAAAAGCTTCAAAGACAAACCCAAGCTTGGGAATTTTCTTTAACAATTAACAAAAGTCAAGGGGGGATAAAAAAATTATTTCCTCATGAACTCAAGTTTTAAATGGAAAAGTCTACTACAAACCCACATTTGAAATTTCAAATAAATAGACAAAATGGAATAAATTTCAAACCTAAGAACCTTATTTTTGAACATAAAAAATTTTTGTTTCCAATTTTGTATAAAATGGGGCCGGAAAATGGGGCCATGCTCTGGCCATCTATTGTTTGCGAGTCCTCCTATGACTCTAACCACTAGCGAGGTCACCAACAGCACTCTGCTGGTCAAATTCATGGCTTTTTCTCACTCGATTTGTCCTCAATCTAAGGCTTTCAACATGTGAAAACCCATGGCTTTTTCTCACTCGATTTGTCCTCATTCTAAAGCTTTCAACATTCACTTGTTGAATCTTAGCCGAACAAAGACTTTCTCCTTCTTAAGTAAGGGATAGCAAGGGAGGCTACACAACTGCAACACCCTTATTGATTCTCTTTCTTTTCCTTTTAATATCTATTATAGGTTTAAAGAACCTTTCTACAAAGTCACAATATAGGAGGTAAATGAGAGAGACGTAACCAAATATTAACTTACACGGTTTCAGCCTAAGTATGTCTTAAGTCTACAATACATCTTCACTAACTAGTCTTCCAACTTTTGATAAAATAGTGAGTGGTATAACTCTTATTTTGTGTGAGTCTAGGTTTACAAAAATGTACAGTAAGCCCATTTAGCTTTTGATAATTTTTTTTCTTTCCTTATAAGATATGTGATCCAACATTTTCCTTTTAGATTTGAAATGATTTCTAATTTTAAAAGCACAAACTTCTTTTTATTTTATACAAGTTTATCAATCAATTTGACACTTTTCTCTTTATTTTATATTTCTTTTTTTTTTTGCCTCCCATGGGTTAAGTTTGCCACCGTCACTCATTCCCTTTTCCTAATTGTCCGTAATTTTTCTTTCATCTGTTCTCCAGTGTCCCCTTGCAAGCTATTCTCCTTGACATGCATCTTGTTGACTAGCATAACAAATTGTGGCCCTAAGATATCTACTGCTTGTTTCTTTGAGTTTATAAGCTAAATTTCTATTTTTCCTTGTGCAACTCTTCATCTCACAAAGCGACCATCTACTTGTAAGTTGCATAAAGATTATTAGACTATATGAATGGCCTACCATGGTTAATACTAAGTTCATGTGAACACTATTTGATCCATAATGAATATGAAAGCCTTGCAGCAATGACCTTGTGTTCTACATCCATCCTCAACTTGGCCATTGTTAGTAGTTTTGTAGTCCTCTGTGATACCTGGATAGGCAAGATATTCTTGAGCTGATCTTGAGTCATTACGGCAGTTTGCTCAATTGGGATTACGGGACACGTACATCTCCTGTATATAATATTCCCTTAAGATATATTATGATCCGTTTAACATGTCTTAGTGATCTGGAGTAGGTGTTTATAGGAACTGATGAGTTTTTATTCAATGCATCTGTCACATTTAGCCCACTGAACAAAATGTTTTATAAAGCTCCAGCTATACTCTTGTATGAAGTAGCATATGAAACTATTTTCCTTTGATGTGTGGATAATTTTCACATTAGCTGCAGCAACGTTGTTGACTAAATTTACTTGAAGTTGAATCTTTGTGAGCACTCTGTATATATTTCCTATGCAACAACACCATTCAATCATTTTCATAAACTACTTCAAAATCTAAAAAAAAATTTAGAGTGCTCTGATCTTTGATAGAAAATTCTTGAGAAAAGCTTTTAATATGATTTGCATAAAGTACTTTGCTGCCTAGAAGGAAGTTTAGAGTTCCCAAATCTTTGATGGAAAATTATTGAGAAAAACTTTTAATAGGTTTTGCTATAGCCTTCTTACTAGTAGATAATACCACATAAATTAATACTAGTAATTTTTGTAGTTCTTAACAACAAATAAGTAAAAAAGAGTTAGCATTAGAATCATCAAAGCCAAGATTGAAGAAACAATCTTTGAGTCTATAAAACCACACACAAGGTGCTCGTGTTAAGCCATTTAAGGCTTTGTTGAGATTAAATAATTAGTTTAAGGTGAGTTGGGGCTTTCGCCATCATGAGAAGATAATATAGGATGGCATTGTTTGGACACAAGTGTAGTTATAGAGGAAATAAGCAAGACAAGTAAGTTGTTGGGTAGGATGCAAATTTCTATTGCCCAAGGATATGTCACAAATTTTCTAAACATTTATTGTAGGCTTTGTATTATAATAGAGAAGCCTTGTCTCATTAAACATAAAATGTCTCACAACAAAGCTCTTATATGTCATAAGATTGTAATAGACAAATTACTTTTATTTCCAAATAATACATAAGGGCAATATTTGGTTTTAAGCTTACAACAACACATTTCACCAAGATATGAAAAGTGTTTATAGCTTAATGCTTTCCAATGATCAATAGCAAGCTTCTGACCAAAAAAATATTCATGTGATGGCTGGTTTCCTTGATTTTTGTTAGGTAACACTTTTGTAATATAGTGTCATATCTGAAACTCTATAAGAATGAGGGCAAGATATCCATTTTTTGATTCTCCCTTGTATCCAAAAAAATTTAAAGATCTATGTTAACAAACTCACCAACACCATCATTATTTGATTTTTCATCCAATATGTTTCACTTTGAAATAAGTCAAAATTTAACTTTTGATTACTAAATAAGAAAGAGGAGCAAATAATACATATTTTTTTTATTATTTTAATTGTAACTATAAAATCAGAATTGTTATTGTGAAAAATTGGGCACAAGTAAAAAAAGCTAAATAAGTAGTAGAGAATAACAGACAAGGCACTTTACAATTGAAACATGTCATATAGCAATGTTATTATCTTAATTGAAAACTTCTACACAATAGCTTACCACTACTTGGAGCTTTAAGAGACATCAGCTGATAAACATACAATTATTTAGCTTATCATTATGTCATACTACTCTAACACTTCCCTTATCATGGTAGAACTGAATTTTGCCAATGGCTTTTATAAATATGTCAGCTACCTAATTTTTTTTACATCAACATGGTTTTTGGCACACAAACCTGTAAGCTTATGTGTCAAATGACAATCAATCACTATACCTTTTGTACATTGATGAACACTAGATTTCTGGAGGTGAGAGTAGCTTGTTTATCACAATACGTATGAACTGATGAGCTTGAATATATTTTTAGAACGAGACTACTTTGCAACATGCATCAACCATGAAATGATATTTGACGTCAACCAAAGTTCTTGACATAATCAGCTGTTTCTTTGTTTTCCAAGATATAATACTGCCACCTAAGAATAAATCACATAAACTTTTATCTAGAATTCATTTATGCTTGGCATGAAAACTCCTTAACTGGGACAATCTTTTATGTGTATAACCACCTTTAGAGCAGCTTCCCAATTATTGTTGCAAAGTTTTTCCATATAACTGTTGTTAGCATGTCAGACCATGTAATTGTTACGTTGTTTAGTTTCTTTAATAATCTCATACTTCGTATCGTCTATGATGTATTCTCAATCATTTTTAGGCAGATGTATGTGTTCTTTCATTGGTGTATGAACAAACTTTGCATCTATATGACAAGGGTTTTCACTAATATCGAGAGCATATTTCCTTTGTTCTAAATGAATTCCCTATTTTCTTCTTGCAAGTTCAAGACCTAAGAAAAATTTCAATTTTCCCAAATCTTTCATATGCAAAAACTTAAGTAATTCTTGAACTTGTTGATCTCTTCATCCTTATTTCTCACAATGATAAAGTCATCTACATGGACCAAGACAATAATAAAACTTTCACCTTTGGGTAGTGTGAATAGCAAGTAATTAACCTTTCATTATAGAAACCAATAGCTTGCAAGCACACTAGAGAACTTGATAAACCAGTTTTGGGAAGCCTATTAGAGTCTATAGGATAATTTGTTCAATTTACAACTTCTATTTTTCCCATGTTAGCCATATCCTTCAGGTAGAACAACTTCAAGCATGCAACCATGTAATAATGTATTGTAGACAATCATTGATGTGGGCTCCAATTCAATTTTGTGGTAATTGTAAGCATCTCACAAACACTAATTTGGTAACTAGTACATATGGTTCGTTATAGTTCAGCTCCTCTATTTGCCCATATCATTTTAACAGTTCCATCTAATCTAAATTTCATCTTATATACCCACTTTCAACCAACTGATCGAACACTAGGTGGACAATTTGTAAGAGTCCATGTTCTCATGTCCTCCAATGCTTTATCTTAAGCTATCATCAATTAATGCTAGAACTTGTGCTTTACTACTTCAGAATATGATCGAGGTTAAGACAAATGTGAAACAATAAGCAGAGATGGTTCATAAGTAAGAGAAAACCTTTGAAAGGATACAGAATTGGAAAACAGGATGCACGACCGCTTGTCAATGGCTATTTCCTTGATCATTGTTGTGACAATTTGAAGAGGTAGTTGGATGACTTTGCTTATTATTGCTAATGTCATAAACACTCTGTTTTAGGAACATATTTGTCTTTAAAGTTTGATCAGTAATGGGGGGTGGAAGAAAAAAAATTTATGACACCTCTTTCAGCAAAAAAATCCTTAAGTTCTTGGTTTCAGAATTCTGTGCCACTACCAGACTTGACTTTTAAGATGTCAACTTTGCATTGGATATCTAAAAACTTGAAAAAAATTCACAATTTAGATTTGTTTTCATATTTAAGCTTTGTGGAAAGTATCAACAATGCACGAGTGATCATCCACAATACTAGTGAAACAGTGTAAGTCAGTTATGGATGAGAAGGAGTTATCTATAAAACAAATTGTTGTTAGAATACATTTTTCCCAAAATCTCATAGATAAATTTACGTGAAATCTTAATGAATGAGCTATATCTTAAATGTATTGTTGTTTCTTTTTCACAACACTATTCTACTGGGGTGTATAGGGACAACTAAGTTCATGGATGACACCTTTTTCAGCAAAAAAATCCTTAAGTTCTTGGTTTCAGAATTCTGTGCCACTACCAGACTTGACTTTTAAGATGTCAACTTTGCGTTGGATATTCAAAAACTTGAAAAAAATTCACAGTTTAGATTTGTTTTCATATTTATGCTTTGTAGAAAGTATCAACAATGCACGAGCGATCATCCACAATACTAATGAAACAGTGTAAGTTAGTTATGGATGAGAAGGAGTTAAGTCCCCATAGGTAAATATGTAAGAGTTCAAATGTAGCTTTCATTGATATACAAATAGAAGTGCAAGGTAATCTTGTTTTCTTAGCAATTGAACAAACATAACAAGTATTTTGATTTAGTCTTATATTTTGATCATAAATAGAGAATATTTTGTGTCCTAAAATCCTACGCCAGCATTCACTACTAAAGCAAAATGAAAAAAAGTGGCTAAACTGAAAAATGTGTTATGCTTTTTCAGGTAATAGAGCCCTTTTCTGACTTCAAACGAAGCTAACCTTCATTTTAGTTTTCTGGTCATATAAAACACATTTAAGCACATCAAATGAAACAAAAAAATTTGAGGCTTCAAGCAGTTTTATTAAGAACCAAAAAGAGGATTAATGATGACATTTCCTTGACAAAGAGCATCAGAGCTTCCATTAGGATTAATGATGACATTATATGGATGATTGAGACAGGATATGGAGCAAATCATGTAATTACTTGCTCTATTATTGATAATCTAAGGGTTTATGGGTCTATGATATACTAGCTAGACTTGCAAGAGGCATGGTAGATCATTTTTTGAACAACTGCAATAGTCAATTGTACTTGTCCGAAGTGATGGAGGGTGTAGCACTTTCCTTGCCACCAAACAAATTTGTTGACAAAGTTGCAACAAAGTTTGCAGTGGCATTATAAATAATTGTGGAATTTTTCATCATATCTCATGTCAGGGTTTGATTTAGATACCTTCACATTTGATGTATGGTTGTGAAACTTGAAGCAATGGTCATGAGTATGGCATTTGATACAATAGTAAGAGCATATCAATTATCGTCGACAAGTATCTTCACCTTTTGGTTCTTGGAATCATCACTTGGAAACTGCACCACCCATTATTTTTATTGAATTTCAATTTTTTTTTCATTGCTCCCCACAAAAATACTAGAAGAGGATCATATGAGGCCAACTCATCCCAGTTGGCCTTGAATTTCATATAGTATGCTGACATAGAAAATGCATCTTCATTAATCTTACTAATCACAATCTTAATTTGAAATTTGTGCGGTACTTTGGTAAAAACATTCTTCTAAATCTAATTGTACTTTTCACTCTATGGCAGTTTGTATAACACTTTCTTCTATTTTATGAGATAATGAGTTGATGATCTAGAACAAGAGCATACAATTGTAATAAGATCTCAATGGAAAATTTAGAGAAAATCTTCAAGCATAGGCAATGAACCATTAATGAATGATATTTTGTTCTTAGTGGCAAGTGCCATTATCAGTGGCCATGTCCAAGTGCCATAGCTATTACCACTGAGATGCTAATTCACCAACAAATCTCATGGGTTGTCCAAATGATGCATCAAATAAGGGATGTCAAATTCTATGTTGATGTTAGACAAAATATTTGAACTGGAGGCGATTGAGTTTTTCTAGTAAGTGAATTCATATTTGCGTTTGTTTTTGCCATATGTTCACCAAGATGAAAGTGCAAGATGATGGTCAGTAAATAACCACATAGTGGCCAATAAGAGACCAAGATCATGCTCAAAGAAAAAGTGCTTAGAGATCTGATACCACAATAAAATCAAAAACTACGTATGCTGGAAAACAAAGCACAAGTAAAACAGAGCGAAATAGGGTATTAGAGCAAAACCGAAAGAACATACACATGCGATGGAGAGGCTAAAATAGCACTTCCTTGGTTACTAAACTCTTATAGTGTGCAAGAAGTTTGTTGAGATGAATCAAATGATATCTGTCCTAATTACAATAAGTGCCCTTATAAACGATTAATAAAACTATTTTTTGCTATTTACAACTAAATTTATCTGCTGGTAATGATCCTTATCTTAATATAAAATATTCTGCACAATAGTTCTCCACTACCAAATCCCTCTAGAGATTCCAGCAGATGAACAAACTTTCACGTAACGTGCCACAACAGGTTAACAATTACAAGTCCTCATAGGTCTACATGCATTATTTAGAAAGGAAAAATTCTAAATGTGCTTAAAGATTTGAAATGGCGAACGACCACATTTTGTAAGAAGGCCATTAAAACATATTTCTGTATTTTGTTTTTTGCATTCAAAATAACATCATCATTTCTCAACAGATTCATCACATAATTACTAGCCTATCTGATCTATCATGCCACAGAAAATTTGAAATTGTAGTATGATAAGAACTAGCAAATAAAGATTCAAACTTATGGGATTGGTCCACTTTATTCCAGCCACTTGCCCGTTTATCCATTAGATAGACATACATATTGTCTTTACAGCTTCCCCTCTCCAAACTGCATTTTCTTGTTCATCTCATCATTAACCTAAAGAAAACAGAGTTGTTAACTCAATATTGCACTTCTTACCTTTGCATATATTAGATATGGATAGAAGATTTTACTTTATTTTAAAACATGGTCATGGGTTAATAGAAATCTCTTATTTTTGAATTGATTTGCCTTAATTTGCCATTGGGGCATGCACATCATTGCCTACCATGACACCAACTAAACCAAAAAACTCATATTTGGCATCAAACATATAGACCAAAAGTCGCAACATGATGCACAGTACTTGTATTTGGATGCCATTGATTGTCTTGCTTTGACTTCGTAGTCATTTCCATGAACGCCTCTAGTAAATTCTAGCGATCTTGGCCATTTTATTCCTCCTACCACATAATTCACCAATTACTTGACTTTTCTATCCATAATGGACTTGGATATATACCTTTTCCTACACTCTAGAATCATTTATCACCTCTACTACAACCTCTACCTTTGCCAAGGTCACACCTATTTTGAGCAAAAAGGCAACTATTGATAACCCACTTGCTGATTGCGGATTTCCATTGAAGAGTTCCAAACACTTCTCTTGATTTATGAGAATATCATGTATTTCCCAGAATGGGGGAAGAGTTTTGAAGTTGTCATCGGTATGACAAACCTTTATATTTGTTTCCTAAGGCACTATGTACATGCATATATAACTAAGTCATCCTCCTTTATAACTTCAACAACCAAACTAAGTGAATCAGTTAGAAATATCAAATGGTTGAGAAGTCAACCACGGATTCTTCACACTTAGACACATTTTGGCAATCATGTTGAGCTGAAGAATTTGTAAATTGGATTCTGAGACAAATGCTTTCTCAAGGAATATAAGGCTTGTGATGGATAATTTGGCTGAGCACCAATTCTTTTCCATTACATTTTCTTTTTCGACTTGTTTGCGGCTTGCATTTGACATTTTTGAATGATGTGCTTTGATCATTTTGCACTTCATATTTAATCAACTAACCCTTAACATCATGATCAACCTCATTATATGCTTGATAAACACTACCGACTTCAGCCTGATCATTAGTCCTTTTACAGATTTGATGCATTATCTTGAGAACGATGTCATCTTATCATAGTATATCTGCGTATACACTTATATCTGCATTGTCATTGAATTATAATATGAATAAAATACAAGCACACCTTCACTTGGGGGCACTACGTACACAAGTTATACAAAACATATTACCTCATATTTGAGCAGTTTGGCCTATATATCAACCAAAATAAGAGTCATCTTCAACATATGTTGTTGCAATTAATCTTTCCCACTTTCACTTCCTACTTTAGGTTTAGATTCCAAGACACTCCCCCTTGTCGGCCTTTCTCTCATGTGGCCTCTCCCTTCGCTCCTTTTCCCCGCATTCCCTTCAGCAACACCAAGTCAGGTAGGTCTCCTCAAAATATGGATAATTTTGAAACGCGTGAACGGATTAGGATCACAGAAATGAATGCTATATATGCCATTTCGCAGTGTGTTTGCACTGAACCCGCGTATACTAACTTCCCACATACCATTATCTTCCCTTTTCATCCCTGTCCATGAAATAACAGCTTCAGTTTTTAGGAAAAGCTCAAGAATTTTCTCTGACATGCCAGTTTCGTGAACGAACCAAATTCCGTAAGCTAATTGACCTGCAGCAGCATGTGAGGAGGCACTCCTATACTAGTTAACCTTTGCAAGTCGTCATATTCCAATTTCTCCCCCATGCATGAAAAAACGACTACAGTCTTCCGGAAAGGGTTGGAATATTTTCCCAACCATCATTAATTTCCAATATTGATAGGACGCTAACTTTTCATATCTTATAAGACACTGGGGACTCGTTTCTTACCTTCAGACGTGCCCAGTTACAATATCCACCTACAGGATGCCTTTGTTGGTGTTTGGCATTCAGAAAATAGTTAGCCCTTAGAAAGAGCTCTTGCATTTTCTTATGGAGAAAAATGCATTCGGATTCATCCTCTACTTTTCAAATGGGATTCCATCAATATATATCTAATCTGGTCGATCGAATGTTTGTTGTGAAGCTTTGGCTTTGGTTTAGAACGTACGAGGGACAGAAGGAGGGCCTTATTACATGACTGGAAAAAGGAAAATAAAGGCCCCAATTCGTAACTAATATGCCCCACATTGGTCTGCTTCGTTTAAAACGTCGAATTGTACTGTAAAATTGAACTGACCAAGTATGTACTGAAGCCCCAATCTGAAAGAGCTCCAAAAAGGGCCATGGTGGAGACCAGTAGAATGGGCTGCTGGAACTTCGTCGGCACACGCTCACCTGCGACATATTATTCTCGTTATTCTTTCCGGGTTGTACATCGGAGAAGAAAAGTACTGAATAGTTGATATTAACATAACGATGAACGAGGTCCACAGACAAGAAAGTGAAAGCACTGCCCACCTACGTAGTAAAGGAAGAGGGAGATGACAATTCCCACTGCAGTGAAGGTCATGTAGAAGACGTGGGAAAGGGACTGGGCTGGGAAAACCGACGTTGTGAGAAGAGCAAGCCCTATCGCCACTTCATGAAGGCGTCACACCCCCTTCAACTTTTGGACAAATTAAATGAGAAGCTTTCAGAAAGAAGCAATTCACAATGAGAGAAAGAGAAAACTTTGGGAGGAAGCAATCGACAAGCAGGAAGATGCATGGAGTGGCTGTGGCTGGTGAGTCTCACCATCCATTATGGGGCCGATGTCGGTGCAGGCTGCCGGCTCCTAATTCGGCGTTCTCCCAACTCAACGTCCATCTCCATTGTCTTGGCCGATGTTCCGGCGACTTTGTCTTACCCATCCGCCTCTAAGGCCTCCTCTGGGCGGATCTCAATGGACAGGTCCTCGGACGCACCCGATGGTGATACCAGAGGATTAGGAATTGGAGGGTTCTCCTGTTCTCTTCTGGATTACCGGAACTCGGTTCAAAGAGGCTCCCAAGCCCTGGATGAACGTAATGGGACAACGTCCATATCTTCCCTCTGCGTTCTTCTTCTCAATGGCAAGGAAGTGAGCAAAGAACTGTCGATTTAACAAAAGCCGGCAATTTCAGGGAAATTTCATGACGGGTCGATCGTCATCAGGTATATGGGGTCAAAAGTCACACGACTCACGTCTGCAGTGCGAAGGTGGACGTAAATGTGTAAATTTTATTTTACTTGTATATATACACGGGTAGGTGTCCTCGCGTATATTTTTCAAGTCAGCTTTTCAACTCCAGACGTGAATCTTATGAGGATAAAAAATTTTGTGTGTTTTAAAGGATGCCGATCTGGTGGTAACTATTATTTACAATTTGGGGCCTATATCTTCTGATATTCAGCCAAAATCACGCCTACACTTGACATTAATGCCACAGCAAACAGCGAAGGCTTAGCTTCAGCGGTTCAGGAATGTCACTTCTAAACATAACTGGGATGTCAATGCCAAGGGATTGGATTTGAATCAGATATTATCATATCTGGTTTTTTAGATATTCATAGATTCAGATCTGAACTCAGATTCTGATGTGAATGAAAGAACTTATATTTCATGTGCAAATCTAACTTATATATATATATATACACACATACACACACACACACACCCCACATCCAAATCCAGAATTTGGATTTTGAATATCCAACTTAAGATCTAAATCTCTGGACTCTTTTATTTTACTGCCGCACCCGAGTCGGTGCGCACCAGACATGGGTGTGGCTCCGACTCATACCCGAGCACAGTTAGAATGTCATATTACTAAATTACTATAATACAATTACTGCTGTTTTGTATTTTTCTACGCAGTACAATTATTCAAATATGTTATATACATTAATAACTAAATTATAGTAATAATATATACTTGCTTATTCTGTTATATATATAATAAATTAATAATAATAATAATAATAAAATATCTTCACCGCACCACCGCACCTAAATTTGTTGGAATGTGCCACTCCGGCATCCGCACCCGCACCCGCACCCCAAACTCTGGTGACATAGCTTAAAATTAATGGTCCAGGTTTAATCCAAGTCTAGATCTTGTCCAACCAGTCAACTGTACCATAAGTTTGCAACTCTTGTTGTTTTCTAATAAGATTCTCTCACCATCTCCCACCTGTTGCTTCAATACAGGACTAAATTGGTATCTCTCTCTCTCTCTCTCTAATTAAGGCCCTGGTGGTTTAATGAATTTCCTTTTCAGAACACACACACTTTCTCTCTCTCACCCTAAATGTTCAACTCTATGTTTCTCCTCCCTCGATCCCCAAACCTTAAATATTAAATCGTCTCTCTGCCTTCCCCCACTCCCCAAATCTTCATAAAAATGTTTTGTCTAATGGTTTTTCCTTCTCATAGTGCCACCATTTTCTTTGATAATTGTTGCAATGTAGTCGACGCAGTGTTGTACAGTTTTTGTTCATGCTTTCATATAATCATTATCTGCATCTCATGTGGTTTAATAAATGCCCCAGATAAAAAATCATCTCATACAACCAGCAAGCACACCAAACAGACTAGAACAACATCAACTTTTTGCCCTAAAGCGTAGCAAATTAATAAGCATCAAGTAGCATATGAAGTCTTGATTTTATGAGACAAAGGCATTCAACGTCTTGATTTGGCCCCACGCAGCTAGCCTAGAAAATGAAAGCCATAAGGGCTACATAGTTGGCCACCCTCACTGGATTAGAATTTGCCAATGGAAGTCGTTGTTCATGATTTTTAAAACCTTATGCTGAACAAATATGCTAGAAAGGTTTAATTCTTGACCTTGACTGTGTTCTTTGAGGATACCCCAACAAACTAGACTATATGAGAAAACCTGATAACATGTAATTCATTTTAAAATCACTGCATTAAACAGTACTGCTGTCAATTTTGCTATACATATTTGTATGTGTCTACATTTGGAAATAATTGTATGTATGTGCATCAACATCATCATTGTATTTCTTAGCTTGCATGCCTATTACCTGTTCATTTCAAATAAGTGTCTTTCTCTAAATTTTCTCCAAGAACCTCAAGCCCATTCATTAATCTTCCCTTCCCCACAACTACGGAGATCATCTTTCTATTCAGTCAAACTGAAGTCCCACAAATTAAAAGTGAACATAAATGTTGCTCCATATGAGCTAACACTATATCATCAATATGTCATTTAATTAGTCTACCATGTTGATTGCTCCATGTCTCTCAGATATGCATCTATATCCTAGAGCTCTACAACCACATCACCTGATGTCCAAGAATTAGTACGTCGTCTATAGAATGGAATCACCTTATGTGCAACATTACTTTTATCACAATAAATTCAAACTCAAACTAAGATGCAGGTAGAAAATTTGCCTGAAAAATGTCGAATCACGTTTACAATGCAAAAGTTGTTGCTAGCTTACTAATATGACCTAACTAATTAGGAAAACACATTTAAATAGTTTTTCTAAGCACCTCCAGATAATGCATCAACCTGTTGAGCATCATCACAAGCCCAACTCACCTCGTCCACCACCCCACTCCTTTCCTCCTCTTGCAAGTTCTTCCAGTTTCAGATGTCGCACAAGAGAAAATATGGGTTGCGATGTAATCAACTGGACACAACAGAGAAGGCTGCAAATGGATGGAACAGAGCATTGTGCTCTTCTTCATTTCACATATTTGAATCCTTTCTGTACATAATCAATTACAGAAATTAAAGAACATATTTTTTTTTATATAACAAAATCATGCCTTCAACCTTATAGAGAATTCCATGTGTGACAAGGAACACCACAATTCAATTTTACAGCTTTGCGATGGGCGTAAAGAAAACAGTGTTAATAACACAACTTTAAGAATTGTTTTCCTTTTTCATAACACCCTTCCTTTAAACTGGTCTGCATGGGTCTCCAAAACCCAGTTTAAACTTTAAAAAATTGAATTGACCTTTGACAAGAGACTGGGTAAATAGATCAGCCAGATGTAAGCATGATGGAACATAGACTGTGACAATTGTTCCATTTTTTACTTGATCACGCACTAGATGGCAGTCGATCTCCACATGCTTGGCGCATTCATGTAAAATGGGGCTCACTGCTATTTGCAATGTTGTTTTGTGGTCACAAAGAAGCTACGCTGGTGAAGGAGGCACTTGGAGATCTTTTAGAAGATATCTTAGCCAGATAAGTTCACAGCAGGAGTTCGCAATAGCATGATATTCTACTTCGGCTTAGATACGAGATATTGTTATCAGTTTTTTTTGCTTTTCAGAAGATTAGATGTTCTCCCAAGTAAACACAGTAACCAGAGATTGATCTTTGTGTCTTTGCAAGCTCCCTAGTCGCCATAAAATTGAAATTGTTGTCTACTAGAAGAAAAATTCCTTGACCTGGTGAAGTTTGAGATAGTGTAATAGTTTTATAGCAGCATTGTAGTGAGTAGTTGTCAGTTTCTGCATATGGCGGCTAAGAGAGTGAACAGAAAAAACTATTTATGACCTGGTTATAGTCATATGTATAAGATGCCCCCAAGTCTTTGGAACAATGAAGGTTTTTTCAAATTTTCAACATCATTGACCACAAGGGTTTGACTAGGTTCCATGGGATCCTCAGATGGCTTGGCATTGAGAAGGCCAAATTCATCAAGAATGCTACAAGCATACTTGCGGTGTGATGAAAATATTCCTTTCTTCCCTTTGGTAAGCTCTAGGCCAAGGAAATATTTTAAGTTGCCCATGTCTTTCATGGAAAATCTTTTGCCAAGATACAGTTTGAAGTTTTCTATGGATTTCATAAAATTTCCTGCAATAATGACATCGTCGATGTACACCAAAATTGCCAAGCACACGCTTTCTCTTTGATATGCACACAGTGTGTAATCACACTCGGATTGCATAAAACCATAATTAGCTACTTTTGACAAGAACTTCAAGAACCAGTTTGGGGAGTATGTTTTAGCCCATAGATAAACTTGTTTAGCTTGCACAATTTTGTTTCTCCTTTTTCGCAATGACTAGGATGCAATGTATTGTAGACTTCTTCATCCAATTTCTGTTTAGAAAGGCATTATATACATACATTTGTTGCAGCATCCAATTTCGTTTTTCACTTGCTGCTATCAAACAACGAATAGTAACAAGTTTTGCGATAGGCGCATAGGCCTCATGGTAATCCAAGCCTTCCACTTGTGCATACCCTTTGGACACTAATCTAGCTTTGAACCTTTCTATTTCACCATTTGCCTTATACTTCATCCGATAAAAGCATTTGCAGCTGACGGGTTTCACATTGGTTGAAGGAGAGATTAGCGTCCAAATGTTGTTTGATTCTAATGCCTTAATTTCTTCTTGCATGGCTCTTATCCAATTTGGATCTTGCTCTGCCTGACTAAAGGATGAAGGTTCCGTTTGAAGAGAGATTCAACCGAAAGTTTTTAAGAGCACCTGAAAAATGATAAAAAGACAAAAGTAACAAAACTTATGACACACAATACCTTGTAGAAGCCCTTTTCCATGATGGTGATGGACTTCATGAATCATGATGGACCATACCACAGTAAAAATCCTTCAATAAAATGGATGGCTTTGATATTCTGGATGATTTGCACTGGTTGTTGAGGGCTTGGTAAAGTTTCTTGGGAAGTATTTGTTTCAGCCTCACCACTTGATTCTGAAACAATTTCGGGTGGTTATTCAATGTTTGTGCAATCAGTAGTAATGTCCTCATCTTGCCTTTCAGTCAGTTGACGAGAACAAGGGCCTTGCTCACTTGAATTTCTGTTCTCAAGTATATGATTGTCATCAAATATGAAATGAATAACTGGAAAATATGAGACTTTTGTTTGATCCTTTGAGAGTTTGGTGGGAAATTCTGTTTCATTGAAGACCTCCCTACTAACGATTTTTTTTTTCCAAATCAAGTAGTTTGTAGCCTTTTTGTTCAGTAGGATACCCAATGAACACACCTCGTTGAGCCCTGCAATCAAATTTTCCATGTGGTTTGAGGTAGGAAGCAAAACACAAGCAACCAAACACACATTGATGCTTGTAAGTTGGTTTTCTTTTAAATAATTTTTCAAAGGGAGTTTGATTGTCAATTTTTTTTTTGATGGGGTCCTATTTATTAAATATGTGGCCGTTAATACACGTAGGTCCCAACATTTTAAGGGTAGGCCTAACTGAAACTTGAGACCACGTGCCACATTCAAGATGTACCGATGATTTCTCTAAGCCACGCTGTTTTGTTGAGGCATTTAGGGGCATGAATGTTGATGTAGGATGTCTCTATCATGGAAAAAAAAATTATGTCATTTGAGAAGAACTTGGTTCCACTATCTATCATGATTTTAACACATCTATTTTGAATTGTTGCTCACTCATGTTAATGGAATGTTTAAGTAAATCACCTATTTCAATTTTATACTTCACGAGGTAAAACAACATGGCTCTAGAAAAATCATCCATAATAGACAAAAAGTAATGTGTTCGAGTATGTGATGCTTGGGGGTATGGTCCCCAAACATCACAATGTAGCAAATCAAAAGGTTTAGCAAAAGAATATTCACTTAATTTGAATGTCACTTTAGATTGTTTAGCAACACGACAGACTTTACAGAAATTATTTGACAACTTAATGACAGTCATGCTTACAGAGCATTTGATTCTTTGAGCGAGATGGGTGCCCAACTCTCAGATGCCAAACATCAAAATCTAATTGAGTGGGTTTCGTTAATGGGAGATCAGGTTCTGTCCTGCACAAAGCACCCAGTAGTCGGGAAAATCAAATGACATTTGGTTTGCTGAATAAATCTGCTCACAGATAGCATGGTGTAAGCAAAATTGGAAGATAATACACGTTTTCAAGAAAAATGGAAGCTGACAAAACAACTTTACGGAGATCTGTAGCATAAACCGTTCTGTTGTCAGAAACTCTAATAGAAAATGAAACAGCTAATTTTGTATCATCTACCAATGATTGAAGGCAGCATGATATGTGGTAACTAGCACCAATATCTATTACCCAGGTGTCAAGTTTGAAGGATGACATACCTGCAAAGTTTATTTGGGTTACTGATCGATTTTTTAGGGTTGTTTTAATTGAATATATTCATGTTGAGTTAGAGTTGGTGCAATGTCCTTGTTGGACTATTTTGCCATGCGTGGTAGAGATTAAGGCAGTGGAATCAGTTTTCTCTCCAACAGAGGCGTTGATAATAGCCCCCTTGTCTTGCCACTATTTTCCACCTTTAAAGTTTGGAGGGTAACCATTTAATTTGAAGTATCCTTCCTTTGATGTCCAGCAATCTTGCCGTAATTGCAGAAGTATTGTGGGTGCTTGTTTTGCTGGTCTTTGAAGGCCTTCAAGTCTGCACTTGCTGAGATACCAACATGCTCGACAGCACTACTTTGAAGACGAGCTTCTCTCTGCGCTCCTTTTGAAGGACCAGTGCATAAGTCTTTTGTAGAGAGGGCAGGGGATCCATAAGAAGAATATGCCTTCATATAGCATTGAATGAATCATTCAATCCCATAAGAAATTCAATGACTCTCTCTTCTTGTTGCTTTTCAGCAACCACTTTCAAGGCACCGCAAGAGCATTCCGAAAGAACATCATAGGATGAAAGCTTATCCCAGTAGGATTTCAGTTTTGTAAAATAAAGAGCAACAGATACATTTTCTTGATTCAAAGGACTGATGGAGGATTTGAGCTGGTACTTATGAGGGGTTGCGCTTTCAGTGAATCGGTTCATTATGTCTGCCCACGCTTCAATAGCTGTGGTGGTGGAGATAACATTGCTTGATAATTCTTCCGAGATGGAGTTAAGAATCCATGAAGGTCCATGTGATTGCAATGTCTCCACATCTTGATCTCATGAGCTGCAACGCTGGGTTTGGGAAGATTGCCATCAACAAAGGTCAACTTGTTTTTGGCATACAGTGCCATTATCATAGCACGACTCCCAGTTGAGTAGTTTTCACTAGTCACTAATTGTGAAACCAATACAATACGATAAGAGGACTCTGCTCAAACATCTGAAGCAGAGTTGGAAGCATTGCCTGTCGACGCCATGGCTCTGAGACCATGCGAGTATCAGAGTAGGCACAACAGAAATTAAAGGCTGTGATGGAATCAGCAGGCACAACAGAGAAGGCTGAGCATGATGGAACAAAGCATCTGTGCTCTTCTTCCTTTCACATATTTATACTCTTTCTGTACATAATCAATTACAGGCATAAAAGAATATTTCCTATTACAACAGAATTATGCCTTCAAACTTCTAGAGAATTCCACATGCATGACAAGGAACACCACTATTCAATTTTACAGCTTTACAATAGGTGTAAAGAAAACAAAGTTAATAACACAGTTTTAAGAATTAGTTTTCATTTTTCATAACAAATCCCAAGAGGCAGAGTGCCCAAACGTTCTTCCATTTGAGCTTCATAGCCCCGTGAAGGTTGGAAATTTCTAAATCATACTTTCTCCAGTAAATCTCTTGAGAAGACGACGATGACGTTGATGATGGTGGAGTTGCCAACAACAAGCTGATGAGGAGGCCTGCGACACACTTTACACCTAAGAGAGGAAATAAACTCTCTACCCCTTCTTCATATGCTCCCCATCCCTGTTTCCATCACAGAAGCTCTCTTTCTCTCCCTCTCATGTGTTTAGTCTAGTATCGATGGCATGGGTGGATGTTCAAAGCTGGTATTATGCCTACGCTGGTGTGCAGGCTCTTGTGGATGCCAAGTACCCCAAAAGTGGACTAGGGAGCCAGTGCGCCAGGAGGTGCACTTATCATTTTCTTAAAGGCTATCAACCGTGCATGTTACCTGATCTCGTGGGTAGTGATTAAAAAATGCAGCTATAAAAGCAAGAAGACTTATGAACAAAATATCATTTAAAGGCTATCAACCGTGCATGTAACCTAAACCTCGTCATGTGCTCGACCAAGTTTGAATTGGTTTCAGAATTGGATGATATTAATTTAAAATTGGGGATTCAAATTTGGGTTCAGATTTATAAATTTACAATAATGTAGAATAAATACTTTATTTAGATTCGGATCTGTAAATTTGGGTTTATATATCCATTATCTTTTTTTGTTTCCGATTGGGTATCTATTTGATACTGAGTCTGAATCCAAATTTAATCGGATGCCAATTTTTAATATCGAATTCTATCTGATTTTTTATTTGGATATCAAACTTCTCTTCTTTCATATCTGATTTAATTAAAGAAACTTGATGGGATATTTGTTCTGAATCAGATTCACTGACATCCCTAATAACCAGCCACCCTACGAAAGGCTAATAGGACGATGAACCCCACGAGTATCCGGAAGCTTGAGGAATTAAATGCCGACAAGGAAGTAGAAAAGGGCGACGAGAAATATGGGAGATGAAGATCTCAGATGACGTTACAGAGCCATTTGTGACGTGTTATTTCCACCGTCAATTGGCAGCATACATCATCACATCAGATTCTATATCTACGTCATCTTCACACGAACATGCAAAATCCTTCTTTGTTCTTATTACTCGGTCACTCTTTGCGTTCATTCTTCTCCTACTTTGTCAGCTTTAGTTGTTTCTCTTTTTCGGTTCTCATTTTTCATTAGATCTTGTTATTCATGTTATTGTTATTACATCATTAGAAGGAAAGAAACAAGGGCGGCAAGTGTGATATTGCTCACATCTTTGAAGGTATGCTTCATGCAAATTACGTCATATGTCCACAATGTTGTTTCTCATACCTATATATATATTATGGCCCAAGTGAAAGCTACGCAGTCATGAGTATGTGTCAATCCCTTCGTCCTGAACCTTGGAGGCAAAGGAAGTAAGAAGCCGTGGCTGCCTGCACCTCTAAGGCTTCGTTACTGAGGCGGCCAGCTTCTTTTAGTTGTTTCTTCGTCTTATGGTCTGAAGGCAGGGGCAGAGGCAGAGGCAGGTGTAGGACTGTTTTGTGTATATTTATATTTATGGAATAATTACATAGTGTTTTGTTTGGTTCAAAATTCAAAGCATTACAGCCCTTCAGTGAAGGAACTTTTGGAAATTAAAGAAAAAAGTACTTACAACCCAACAGTTTTGCAAATCCTAACAAAAGGCATTCACAATGGTTGACGCAGCAATGGCTTTGCTAAACAGTGATAAGGAAAAAGAGGAAACATCTTCTCAGTTCATATGTATGTGTACATCTCCAGAGTTTCATTTTCTGTTGTTCCCTAGCAGAAGAATTCTTTGGGCGTGCCAATTCGACTGCTCGCCAGCAATTAGCGGCTTTTCATAAAAGATAATAAGACAGCATCTTCTTGGACGTATCCATGGAGGTGGAGGTAAATCTATGGAGAAGCTTAGTCATCATCAAAGAGGGCCAGCAAAGTAAAATTTTCATCATTTAACTTCTCACACAAGCTTTCCTTTTTCTTTTCTTCTCTTTTGGTAATTCAATAAGAGGCTGAAACCTCACACCCTTTCCCCCATCCCTGTGTTCGAGGCTGTCGAACGGTTCTTTTCCTTCCTTTAAAATGAGTAGTTTGTCATCGATTGTTCACCACAAAATGACGACATTCATCGTTAGGGTAGCCATTCTTTTTCTTTCAATTAATTAAATATCAAAGAGGAGCAAGAATGGAGCACAAAACGCTAAGGTTATTGAGTCAAATTACTCAAAATGTCAACCAATAATTGTGTTGGGCATGGTTATGTCATTCATGAATGAAAAATAAGCCAGTGCAGTCACAGTCTTCCAAATGAAATAGAAATGTATATTGCTTCCTTCTAATTAATGCTTTATTTATTTTAGTATCGTTTGTAGCCATTTTTTTTAGCTAATTCTCTCCTTTCTTTCAGTCCAGTTGTACAAACAACCACAGAATCACGGTCTTTCAATTGTTAAAGGTTGTTAATGTCATGTTGTATTTTGGTTCTGGTTCTAAAATGTTCGTTCTTGCTTGTTTGGTAATTACTTTGTTTAGAAGAGTACTCTAATCTATTAAAGAAAACAAGTGATAAGAAAATTATCTTTGCCTAATTCATTGTAATTGAAAATATATGAATCCATACTGCCTATATGTGAGTAGAGAGAGAAATAAGGGTTGATGATGTATATATTGAATTAAGTTGGACCAAAATACCCAGCCTGGGCCTGCCCGACCTGCCCCTTTTTTTCTTTTTTTTACCCGGCAGGCCCTTAGGTTTGATAGCGGAATAAACTCTACAATATACACTGATTTTCTTTTGGCATATGCAAACCATTCACATCGAAGTCACCTTACACATTTTTAAATTGCAATGTTCTCAGGGGGAGAGAGAGTGAGAGAGAGAGAGAGAAATAAAAATTAACATATCATTAACATAAGTCCAACAAAAAGTTGAATCTGAAAAAGTGGTTACATCTAAAGATTAGCTCTTAATTCCTGTAAGAAGTTGGAGGTCTCACCATTTCCCCATAGGTTACTGGAAATTAACCAGACATCATACAAATAGAGGATGTCATGCACTGAACTAAGACAGTCTCATTCCTATAAATAATATCATTTCTGGAGTTCCAAATGCCCCATACGTAAACAGTCATTCTCTAAATGGTACGCCATTTCTTTTTGTTTCTCACTCTAACTGGTCCATGGATCAAGGTTCTGAATTGTAGATATGTTTGTGACTTCAATATGAGCATAGACCAGGTAAGTGCATAAAGATCTTGAGACACTCGACAAAACCACATCAGGTGAGTGGTAGACCTCAGCACAATAACATGAAGGACACTTGCTCCCAAGGTGAAAACCAGATCTTGTGACGTTATTTTGAGTCTGAATGTGGTCCAATATAATAAACCATGCAAGAATTTTGGATCGTCGAGTAGGACCCCCAGCCCAAAGGAGGTTATGAGGAAACCAGTTAACACCAGTTGGTTGAAGCAAGCTATATGCATGATGTATACAGAAACACCCTTCGCCAGCTCGTGCCCATGAAAAAAATGCTCTATGAAATAAATCTGTCTTTGAAGGGTGAGAGGGGGAGAGAGTAAAGTCTTTCGAAAAATAAACCTGTATCTGAAAGTATGACTATAATTATACCTGGATTCACATCGAAGACACCCTAATTTTTTAGTGGTTCTTCATGCATTTTTTACTGGTTGTTCAATGAACACATCTGCGTACCATTTTATATACTTTTTTTGACATCTGTCAACCATTCAATAGTATGACTATAAACTATCTCTGATTATTTTAATAAAAGAGTATTTTGATTATTTCCAACCCTTGGCATGGTATCTTCTGTTAGGACTTAACATATGATGCGTTCTGAAAGTGATCAAACGTTTATAATTTATTTTTAATTGTTTAGTTGTCTCGGCAATGCACATGCATTTAATTAGTCAGGTTTTAGAAATAATTGCTCAAAACACTGGTTTCAATCAGATGGTTTTGTATATCCATTGGTTAAATTTTATTTTTGTCCCATGGCATATTCCATCCGTCAACTTTTCTCCCCATACCAAGTCAAAAAATTTAACATATATTTTTTTTTTGTGTTTGGATCATTTTCCAAGAGTGTCCTGTTAATTTCCTCCCTCAGAGGATTAATATTTCATATTCACAAGAATGCATTCTTAAGTTGTTTGGGTGGAAAAACTCATTTTTTGAGGTATAAACCGATTCTTCCTTCTAAGACACTGTTTCGTAAGAGTTTGGATGATAAGAAGTGCAAGTTTTACAAAAAATTAATTTTTGGAAGAAAATATTTTACCAAAATTTATTAAAAACAAAAAACTGTTTTGATTCTATATCCAAACATACAAATCTGTTTTGCAAAACTAATTAAAAAATAATTTTTGAAAAACTATTTTTCGTTAAATGTTTTTTTGTAGTGTGCCATTAAAACACTAGCACATCTGAGACTGAACGTACTGAAATATTTCTGCAATCTTTCACAAAATTATACAAAGTGGCTCGATTCTTGGTCAAATAGTAATTCACCAGTCAACTCTTAAAGATCAAGAAACATGCACTCAACTTTTTGGATAATTCTCAATGAGTTGCTTCTTCATGGAAGTCACTAAAATTATAAGGAATAATTTAAACAGTTGCCTTTTATTGAAAATTATCCATTTTATTTTTCTCTTCCTTTGTAGATAATTTAGATTGAGATCAGTAATTTTGTAAATAATCCCTTTATTTTAATGGCTGATGCCGCTGCAGCTTCTTAAACCCATTAATACATAAGTCACTGATATTACATTTGCCCGTTCAGTGCCACGGCAAATTCAATGCTTGGGAGACAATACCCTTGGAGTCCAGGCTTTACCTTTTCCTCTTTAGGAATTAGGACTTTCTCCAACACTTGAGCGCTCTACCTTGTCAATTAGAGTGTAATATTTTGCAGCTTTAGTAGTTTTCATGGAAATCAGACTGAAGAACACTTTCGAGGACTTGCCAGCCCGATCAGTGAGTCTTGAAGGGTCAGCTGCACAGCCTCACTTTGGTGAGCGGGGAGGTTAGTGTAACAGAGAACCTGAGATCAGATGCAAACAATCAGTCGAAGGAGCAGAGCTTAGACCCGGCGGGGCACACTCACTCTAACGGCAACCTTTTGGGAACAGCTGCTTAAGCCGTTAAGTGTAGGTGCTTTCTAGAGGTTGCAGATGATAGTTCTTCCTATTTGACCCTAAACTGATTGATCTAGCCAGGTTCAAACAAGCTCTACCAGGCCTTCGAGGACCGAGCCCATGTATGTGGCAAAAATATGGGTACGACTTGTGGCTAGGGGTGAAAGGCCAAACAAGATC
The DNA here is from genome assembly GCF_008831285.2 of Nymphaea colorata. Classification (NCBI taxonomy): domain Eukaryota; kingdom Viridiplantae; phylum Streptophyta; class Magnoliopsida; order Nymphaeales; family Nymphaeaceae; genus Nymphaea; species Nymphaea colorata. The sequence goes on along the minus strand of NW_022204507.1, from coordinate 5,158,702 downwards.
GGATATAGCTCATTTTCCTTGAAATCTATTCCAAAAGGAATCTCGGTGCATTGCAAAAGACCCGATCAATAAGTAGATTAATATTATATGTCTGAAAGAGAAGTCCACTTAGGGCTGCACAACAAGTTGAGCCAGCTCGAGCTCGACTCGATCGAACTCACTTGTTGAAGCTCAACTTGAAACCAACTTGTTTATTAACGAGTTGAGCTTGAGTTCAAATGTATGCTCGAAATGTTAAACAGTTGAGTTCGAGTTGTAAGAACTCAACTCGACTCGACTATACAATAAATATTGAATTATAACGACAAAAAATCTAAACGAGTAAAAACTAAACGAGTTAATACAGTTAGACAAGTTAAATGAAACAAGGCATGTTTAACATAAATGAGTTCAGTGAGTCGAGTTTGAGCCCAATGTTGTATCATCGAGTCAAGCTTGAGCTTGAGTCGAGTTTGACCTCGAGTTTTCTTAGTGAAGTCGACTTGAGCTGACCCAACTAGAGCTCGACTTGACTCGTGCAATCACCTACTTCACGTTTATACTTCAATAGGTAAACCCACATGGCTCTTAAAAATCATCCATAATAGACAAAAGGTAATGTGCTTGAGTATGCGATGCTTGGGAAACATTATTCACAAGAGCTTTACTCAACAGAAATTAGCAAATCAAAAGGTTTAGCAAAACGTGATTCACTTAATTTGAACATCAATCTATATTGTTTAGCAACACTACATACTTCACAGAAATGATTTGACAACTTAATGATAGAGTCATGCTTTTAGAGCATTTGATTATTTGAGCAGGATGGGTGCCCAAGTCTCATATGCCAAACATCAAAATCTGATTGAGTGGGTTTCGTGAACAAGCAGTCTACAGTTGTAAGAGGTGACTTGAAAATGAAGAATCCCCCTGATGAATCACCCAGCTCAGTCCACGTCATGGAGATTGGGTCCTCAACAAAGCACCCAGTAGTGGGGAAAATCAAATGACGCTTGGTTTTCTGAATAAATCTGCACACTGACAATATGTTGTAAGCAAACTTTGGAAGATAATACACTTTTTGAAGAAAAATGGAAGGTGATAGAACAACTTTACCGACACATGTAGCATATACTGTTCTGTTGTCCTGAACTCTAATTGAAAATGCAACAGCTAATTTTGTGTCATCTAGCATTGATTTATGGCAGCATGACATGTGGTGACTGGCACCAATATCTAACTGGCATCTAGTTTGAAGAATGACATAGCTAGAAAGTTTATTTGGGCTACTGATCGATTTTTGAGGAGTTTTTTGAATTGAATAAATTCATCTTCAGTTAGAATTGGAGCAATGTCCTTGCTGAACTATTTTCCATGCATGGAGGAGATTAAGGCATTGGAATCAGTTTTCCCTCCAACAGAGGCCTTGATGATAGCCCCCTTGTCTAGCTCTATTTTCCACCTATAAAGTTTGGAGGGTAACTATTTAATTTGAAGCATCGTTCCTTTGATGTCCTGCAATCTTGCAGTAATTGCAGAAGTATTGTGGGTGCCTGTTTTGTTGGTTTTCGAATGCATTCAAATTTGCACTTGCTGAGAGACCAACATACTCCGCAGCACTAGTTTGAAGGTGAGCTTCTCCTCTTGAAGGACCAGTGCATGTCTTTTGTAGAGAAGGCAAAGGTTGCATATGTAGAATTTGCCATCTTATAGCATTGAATGAATCATTCAATCTCATAAGAAATTCAATCACTCTCTCTTCTTGTTGCTTTTCAGCAACCACTTTCAAGGCATTGCAAGAGCATTTCGAAAGAACATCATAGAACGAAAGCTTATCCCAATATTGTAAAATAAAGAGCAACAGATATATTTTCTTGATTCAAACGACTAATGGAGGACTTGAGTTGGTACTTATGAGGGGTTTGTGCTTTCAGTGAATGAATCGGTCCTTTAAGTGTGCCCACACTTTAATAGTTGTGGTGGTGTAGATGATATTGCTTGATAATTATTTTGAGATGGAGTTAAGAATCCATGAAAGACGATGTGATTGCAAAGCCTTCCACATCATGACCTCAGGAGCTGCAATGCTGGGTTTGGGAAGACTACCATCAACAAAGGTCAAGTTGTTTTTGGTAGACAATGCGATTCTCATAGCATGACTTCAGGTTGAGTAATTTTCACTAGTTACTAATTGTGAAACCAAAATAGTACCAGGGTGGTCCGAATGATGAAGGAAAAAGAGGTTTTCAATAGTGATGATGTTGTTACCATTAGAGGACTCTGTTCCACTAGCTGAAAAAGAGTTGGAAGAATTGGGAGCCTTGCCTGTTGACGCCATGGCTCTGTATTATAGTATGTAGAAATTATTTGAGTTAAGGAAGAATGTAACACAAGGTAATTGCTTCATATTTTTCTATTGATCTTACACACCTATATACAGAAGAAAAAGTAGTACACGGTTTTTAGTTTCAACGACATTTGGCTGGCTCACCTTATCCCATGATATTTGTCTGGCTCATCTTATCCCATGACATTCGGTTGGCTCATCTTCTCCCATGATATTTGGCTGGTTTATCCTAACAGCTACACTAACCAACTGAAAATCTTATCGTTAAGATGTCAAAATAAGAAGATAAGAAGCGAATCTTAATTTTAACACTCCCCCTCAAACTAAGTGTAGAGTTTCTTATGTTCAGTTTGGATAGAAGAAGATTAAATGCTTCCTTGCCTAAGGCCTTAGTGAATAAGTCTGCCAGCTGACCTTTGTTGTTAATGTAACTGGTTCTCACTACACCTTGATATATTTTTTCTCAAACAACATGACAATCTAAATCTGTATGTTTGGTACGCTAATGAAAAACTGGATTTGCAGCAATATGCATGGCAGCCTGATTGTCGCAGTATAGATTTGTCGGTTGTAGATGTCTCACGCCTAGATCCAACAATAAGAATTTCAACCAAGTCACTTCACGTACCGCATTTCCCAACGCCTTGTATTCTGCTTCTGCAAAGGAGTGAGATACTGTGGGCTGTTTTTTTGTCTTTCATGAAATTGGAGAATCACCAAGAAGAACACAATAACTAGTTGTGGACCTTCGCGTTTCTTGACACACCACCCAATCATAATCACAAAACACACTCATTTGAAGATTGGTTTGTGTGCTTAGGAGTGTACCTTCTTCGAGTCTGACCTTTCATTCCACTAGAAATTCCATTGGCTTGGCACCCATTATACTTGTTTTGCATATAATGTTGAGAGCATACGTTTGCTGTGAAACATAAATTACTGCACTTGAACAAGCAATTTCTAAACCCAAAAAATATTTAAGAGTACAGGTCTTTCACAAGAAATTTCTGACATAAAAATTGCTTAAATTCGTCAATCAGCTCTTTGTTGTTGCCTGTAATAATAAGGTCGTCCACATAAACGGGAACAACAACAAAAAATTGGTCTTGTTTGTAAGTGAATAATGTGTGTTTGGCATTTGCTTGAGTGAATCCAAACTCCACTAGTGCCAAGGACAATTTGTGAAACCAATTTCGAGGAGACTGTTTGAGACCGTAGAGAGATTTATGTAATTGCATACCAGATTCTCCCCCTTATGGTCATATCTTGGTGGAACCTTCATATGTATTTCTTCAAGCAAATCGCCATGAAGAAAGACATTCTTCACATCCATTTAATATAATAACCAATCATTTTCCACAGTGACTAAAAGTAAAGTTCACACAATTACCATTTTTGCGGCTGGTACAAATGTCTCATTGTAGTCCAGTCTTCCTATTAAGAATAACCTTTGGCGATGAGGCGTGCCATCTTGTATCGCTCAACAGTACCGTCTGATCAGAACTCGATTTTGTAAACTCACTTGCAACCGACGGGCTTAACTCCTTGTGGTGAAGTGCTCATTGTCCAAGTGTTGTTTTCCTTTAGTGTACTAATTTCTAAGTTCATTGTGTCTCACCACTCCCTATGTCCATCTGCCACTTCAAAGGTTTTTAGGGGAGAAACGAGAAAGTGAAGTAAAGTAAGAAAGAGGGTACCTTGTGCCTTTCATTGCATTAAATGTCAAGTTACCGTTGGTCAAGGGAGCCGAAATAAGAGAGCAATAGAAATCCCGCATTCAGGTCCCGCAAGACACAATGAGTGGGGAAGAAAGTTACAAAAAAGTTTAGTGCCTTGCTCAATTGACTCACAGAGAGTAGGTTCACTTTGAGAGAGGAAATATACAAGGAATTTTTGAGACTGAATGGTGGTAGTTTAACATCACTAGTTTGATGGACAGTTATTGTATGTCGATTAGGTAAGTTTATAGGTACTTGGCAGTTGGTTGGTTTTTGAAGTAGAGAGCTAACGGCACAAATGCACCGACTTGCTCTAGAATCAATAATCCAAGTAAGATGGGAGACACTATATGAAGATATATTACCTGCGAAATTGATAAGGCAGACAGAGTTCAAACAAGTGATAAGAGTTTCTGATACTCATCCATAGTGAATGAAGGCACAACTTCCTTGGAAGTTTGACCGTTGCTGCCAGGAAACTAGTACCATTGCTTGCATGGAGGTCCACCCGCCTTTGATTATGAATGGTAGCTGCAGCTATTGGTGGTCAAAAGTTGGGATCATGGAATCGATGTCCTCGAGGATAGCGATTCAACTTGAAACATTTATCTTTCACATGACCTGTGTTATGACAATAGCTACATATTGGTCGTCTTTGATGTATTTCTTTATTTCATTGAAACTTGAAACTTTGTTCAAGTGATGCTGCTTTGGGAATATGATTGTGTGATATTGCCAAGGTGGTGTGAGAGGCTGACGGCGTGAATCTTGCTTTACGCAGTTGTTCCTCCTGCAAGACTAGAGCATATAATTTGTTTACTGTGGATAAGGCACAAGCAATAAAATCTGTCCTCTAATAGAATCATATGAGTCGTTCAGTCCCTTGAAGAACTAAATTACACGTTCTCTTTGGATTTGATCCGAATAATTTTTTATGCCCCCACATGAACACAGACACAGGATTGTAGTAATTTAATTCTTCCCAAAGCACTTTGATTTTTATACAATATGTTTTGTATAATATGTAGTAACAGACATGGACTCTTGTTGTAATCGATGTATTGAACTGTGTAGCTGAAAGACTCTTGGGTCAAGACTTTGAGTATAGCTTTCTTTTAACTCCTTCCATATTACTTGATCTGAGGCAGCATAAGTGATGCTAGCATGAATCTCCTTATTAATTGAATTAAGAATCCATGCTAGAGCCAACTTGTTACATCGTACCCACAACATACGATTATGTTCATCCTTGTTAGGCTCTTTGATAGTCCCATCAATGAATCTTAACTTGTTTTTGGCTGATAGAGCTACGATCATGACTCTGCTCCAGATTGCATAGTTATCACCGATAAGTGGTTGAGATACTAACCCACTTCCGAAATTATCCGAATGATGCAAATAGAAGAGATCAAATATCACCTGGGCATTTTCATGGCCATTGATATTTCCTGACTCATTGTTCTTTCCTTTCTCGCCATGACTCCTCCTTAATGCTGAGGACTCAATACCCGACTTCCCATGCAAAGGAGAAGAAAAAATCCATAGGAAAGACGGTGGAAATCTGGATATTCTGGCTGGTTCTGATCACGTCACCGGTCGAGCAGGAGTCACCACGGCCTGACGATGCTGTTTGACCCTTTTGGGGCCCAATGGTGGTCGACACCAGTGGCGGGAAGTGAAGAAATAGAGGGCAACATGAAACTTGAAACAAAGAGAGGGACGGCCACGAATTCGAGGATTCCAGCTGTGAGAGGCTACCTCAGTGATTAGCTTGGCTTGTTAGGTTCACCTTCCTTTGGGGATGCTGTCCATGAAGTTTGACAGGAAAAGGTGGTCGGCATCACAAACAGTAGTGAAAGGGGCAGGTTCACCGAAGAACCACTCTACAAAATGCAGGGAATCCTCCAATCGTAGGGATTGGATTGATGCTTGCTCGAACTGTTCTGGGATGACTGCTGGAGGATCGTGGAAGGCTGGCAATGCTACGTGAACCGCTGGATGCCAGAAACAGTGCACACGATTAAGAAAGTCACTATTTAAGTCACCACGGTTTTTGGTTTCAACAACATTTGGCTGGCTCATCTTATCCCACTACATTCGGCTGGCTCATCTTCACCCATGACATTCGGCTGGCTCATCTTCACCCATGATATTTGGCATCGTGCTCTTCTTCCTTTCACATATTTATACTCTTTTTTGTACAAAATCATATACAGGCATCAAAGAATATTTTCTATTACAACATAATCATGCCTTCAACCTTCTAGAGAATTCCACATGAATGACAAAGAACACCACAATTCAATTTTACACCTTTACAATAGGTGTAAAGAAAATAAAGTTAATAACACAGCTTTAAGAATTAGTTTTCATTTTTGTAACAGATCCCAAGAGGCAGAAGCTGTAACATTCTTCCGTTTGAGCTTCACATCCTCTTGAAACTTGGAAATTGCTAAATCATACTTTCTCTAGTAAATCTCTTTAGAAGAGGACGACAACGTTGATGATGGTGGAGTTGGCAACAACAAGCTCAAGAGGCGGCGTGCAACACACTTTACACTTAAGAGAGGAAATAAACTCTCTACCCCTTCTTCATGTGCTCCCCATCCTTGTTTCCATCACTGAGAAGCTCTCTATCTCTCTCTCTCTCAAGTGTTTAGTCTAGTGTCGATGACATGGGTGGATATTCAAGCTGGTATATGCCCAGGCTTGTGCACAGGCTTCCATGGATGCCAAGTACCCAAAAAGTGGGCTAAGGAGCTAGTACAAGTGGGCAGGGGGCACTTGTCATTTTCTTAAAGGCTATGCACCATACATGTAACCAGATGCCGTGGGTCTTGATGAAAAAAATGGAGCTATAAAATTAAGAAGGCTTATGAACAAAATGTCACTTGCAGTGGATCTGGAGGTGGCCCAAACCTTGCCAAGTGCTCGACCAAGTTTGCATTGGTTTTAGATTCAGATGATATTAATTGAAATTGGGGATTCAAATTTGGGTTCAGATTTATAAATTTACAATAATATAGAATAAAATATATTATTTGGATCCGGATCTATAAATTTGGGTTTAGATATCCATTATCTTTTTTTTTCTGGTATCTGATTGGGTATCTATTTGATGCTGAGTCTCAATCTGAATTTAATCGGATGCCAATTTTTAATACCGAATCTGATCTGATTTTTTATTTGGATATCAAATTTCTCTTTTTTTCATATCTGATTTATTTAAAAAAACTTGATGTGGTATTTGATCTGAATCTGATTCATTGACATCCCTAATAACCTCCTCACCAAGACTAATAGAACGATGAACTCCATGGGTCTCCGGAAGCTTGAGGAATTAAATGCCAACAGGGAAATAGAAAACGGCGAGGAGAGATATGGGAGATGAAGATCTCAGATGACGTTACACAGCCATTTGTGACACATTATTTCCCCCATCAAATGGCAGCATACATCATCACATAAGATTCTACATCTACAGCTCCAAAGGACCTTACAGAATAGTCTTGTGGAAGAAACTTGACGATTACTACAGGGCAATGATGAATCAACTTGAAGATAATGGAAGGTACAAGAATATGTTGGTTTCTTATGTCTACATGCTTAAATCAATTATCAAATAGATAAATTGTTTTTAATTGAATGAATCACCTTATGTAAAAGCAGAGTTTGAACCTATTGGGGATATGAATTCCTGAACATGGTTTGTATTACTAATAACAGGAATCTTTGGTTCTTAATATGATATTTGAAGAGTTATCACCGACTCTCTTGAAAGGGTTGAGAAGATTCAAGAGGCATTGGGCCTAGGAACACTAATTTCTTTTGAATATTTTATTGCAATACAATATAGAGTCAATAAATATAAAAGAAAAATTAAAAATGGAATTAAAATTACGTGTGCCTTTCAAGTTTCTCTATTTTTCATGAATTACATGAATGTTGAGAACCAGGTTTTTGCTATTCGTATGTGGATTCTTTTTCAATACATGATAAAACAGGTAATCTAGTTATGGTCCTTTCTCTTGTGAGCTCTCTAGTTCCATTGATGTACATGCCTCGTATGCAACTTGCTGTTGATTGTGAAACATGAACTTGTAGTGGTTCATCTCTGTCAACCTATTGCAAGGTTTTAAGATCAAGCTACTGATATTGTTCCCAGGAAACAAATTAAAAATGTGAAGGATGAATTGGTAAGAAAACAGACTTCCTTATTTGATAATGGACATATAATAGTTGAAGACGTATAAACCCCTTTTGTCCTGTTAGTTTTCCCTTTCTTCTGTTCTGTCTTAGTTATGTATTATATAGTAGTGCAGAACCACTTTTTTATATATCTCCTCTTCTATCTAATTTTTGAATCCTTATAGTGGATTTTTTTTGGGTACTTGATCTATTTCCTTATAGAAAAACTTTAAAAAATTAACTACTTTTGCGGTCAAAGTCGTAATCTAGTGAACGCGCTTTAAGTTATGAGCCTACACTAAGGTTCAACTTTTATATAGGAGACTGTAGAAATACTTACCAAAAACCTTGAAGCTTTGTTGAAAGGTCACTCTTTATGCAAGACATATGGGTAATTTGGAGAGAAGATTGAGGAGGATATAAGGCATTCAAAGTATTTCAGCCCAAGTGAGGTAGTTGAATATGGAATCATAGGCATGGCGTGAGATGTTGACTTTATTTCTTGTACAGAAACAGTAGCTGAAAGGAAAACTCTTATTCAATTTTCTATGGGTACTTTGCAATGAAAGAGGGAGAGAGGATCGCAGTGTTGTTGCTAATCTAAGAAAACCCAGCCTACATGAAGAAGTTGAATTTTCTTAATTAAATGTAATCTCTTTAACTAATAAATGGATGCCATGTGATGATAGAAATCTTTCCATTCTTGTTATTAAATGTGAATTCTCTTTTCTTAATTGTAATCACTTTGACTTTGTAGTTTCTAACACGAGGTAAGCTAGTTATAGATTTTGTTTTTGAAATAACATAGTATGATCTCAGTTGAAAATTAGTCATATACCATTATACAATAATATCAATTACTCATTGTTATTTAGCACAATAACATCTAACAGTATTAATTTGTACATGCTGCCATGTTCTGTAGTTGACAGCATGTTGGCCTAATTTGAGTGTTATTACTTATTGATATAGCAATTAAAGAAGTTATGTTTTTGAAAGTATAAATATTTATCTGTTCCCAGTGATGGAAAATACACAGCAGAATGCATGCACCATTTGACGCCACATGGTGAACAATGATTGGAAAATGCACAGCTCGAATTTGTTGTTTATGATGCCCATACATTCTTCTGCTGAGCTTTCTTCCAGTTCACTGTCCATGAAAAGAAATATATTGTGGATGTACTCATATTTCCAATCTTATCCTTTTCATATTTTTTACAGTTACCGCTTTGTTAGTCTTGTAAATTGTATTCGATGTTTTCTAAATATGATGATTGAGGGAAACCTCTACCAAGTTGCATCACGTACACTAGTATTGAACTCTTTACCTTCATCATGATCTTTATTGTGTTTATTTATTCCAAGTTAATGACTAATTACTGTTGGTCTCCAATTTCGATCTGCTATATCTACAGTTGCATTCTGTGTAAAACAGGACTATTTTTTTATGTCTTTTACATTTTTCAATATGTAACCTGCATGTGCTTCAGATTCTGAGTGGCCTTTCTTCTTTGATCCACAAAATGTTCATGTGAAGAGGGGAGTTTCTAGTGTGTATGTTTTTATTTGTGGCTTTTATATGTTGTATCCAGAAATGGCTAGAGCATTGCTTCATTTTCACTTATTCATTAATTTTTCATTTTATAAGTGAGATGCTGTAGGTAGAGGATCAATTAATAAACAAACGATTGTCAAAGGGATCAGCAACATTACGAAGGACAGAGTTTTCTTAGAGATGCTTATACACGATTTATAACTTGATGTTGGATGTTTTTGAGATGTTTCAATCTTCACATCTGCATTTGTAAGTCGTAAATGATTTTCTGATGACATTTTAAGACAACTCTCACTGAAATGACATGTAGTTGAACTTGCATATAGCCTAAAAGTCTGACTTGTTTTTTTGTTCGTTTTTTCATCTGTATTTTTGTTAATCCAAAATCTGATGCATGGAGTGTTCATCTCCTCTCTCTCTCTCTCTCTCTCTCTATTTGTTTCAGTAGTCTATGTTTTTGTTTGTTGGTATCGATCTAGATTATCTATTTGAAACCGTCCCACTTTCAAATTAGAAAAAACTGGCTTACCTGCTATAGAAGCGGCATTTTGTTTTGTTTTCAAAAGGGAAAGGAGACCTATAGCAGTGAAGAAATCACTGCTGTAAGAACTTCTAGCAACGACTTCTACCATTGTAAATAACTCAACGAGTTGTTACCAATGAATTATTGGCAATGACCTTGGCTAACAAAAGACTTTTCCCCGTGCTATAAAGGGCAAGGTCAACCTTATCTATTCGCTAGGGCAAGAGTATTTGCCAATAAGTTTATTGGCAACTGCATTATGACTATTGGCTATGGTAAAAGGCGTTTCCAATAGCATATATTATAGTTGTGGTTATACACAAGTGGGCTAGAGCCCAACTCTGCTCATGTCTTGTTGTGCTCGAGCTATTGTGCTTTAAAGGCTCAGTTCAAACTCCACTCAACAAACCAAGACCTAGCTTGTTCTCGACACTGAACCTTGAGCAAAGTATCCTGTGTCAGGAATAAAATGGACAGACTCAAGGCTCGTTTAAGCAAGAACAGTATTTTTATAGCTAACTACATCATTTTGGGAGGCGTCGCAAGGTTAATCTAATGATCAACCTTCAGATGAACATAAGCTGAGACTTTATAGTCTGCCTCCCAGGATTTCCTGAATCCCAGCAGTGGTTATCGCCAGAGAGAATTTTTGGCTGGTTTGTAAATGGTAACAAAATAAACTTTTGAATTTCATTTTAATGAAATCTTTTATTTTGGAAATGAGTTTTTCAATTTAATCTGGCTTGCACTTACGAGATGAAGGATAGGGCTCAGGGCCACTATCCAACAGAATTAACAACCAAATTGAAGTGCCCAATTTGACATTTTTTGTAACGATTTGTACCGGTGCAAAAGAAATCTAGCCATATAAAGAACTTTTGGGAAAAAAGGAGGCAGGGCTATAGAAAAATACATCAATGTCTTTTTTGGCCCCTCAAAATAATGCATCAACCTGTTGCGCATCATCACAAGCCAACACTCCTCCGCCACCACTCCATTCCTCCCCATGCAATATCTTGCAAGTTTCAGATGAGGCACAAGAGAAAATCAGGGCTGCCACGGAATCAACAGGGCATAGCCAAGGAGGCTGGGAATGGATGGAACAGAGCATCGTGCTCTTCTTACTTTCACATATTTATACTCTTTCTGTACATAATCAATTTTTTTACAGGCATAAAAGAATATTTTCTGCTACAACCAAATCATGCCTTCAACCTTCTATAGAATTTCACATGCATGGCAAGGAATACCACAATTCAATTTTACAGCTTTACAATAGGTGTAAAAAAACAAAGTTAATATCACACAGCTTTAAGAATTCATTTTCATTTTCCATAACAAATTCCAACGGGCAGAATGCCTTACCGTTCTTTCATTTGAGCTTCATAGCCTCCTGAAGGTTGGAAATTGCTAAGTCATACCTTCTCCACTAAATATCTTGAGAAAACAACAATGACGTTGATGATGGTGGAGTTGGCAACAACAAGCTCATGAGGAGGCCCACGACACACTTTACACTTAGGAGAGGAAATAAACTCTCAACCCCTTCTTCATGTTCTCCCCATCCTTGTTTCCCCCACTGACAAGTTCTATCTCTCTGACATGGGTATGTTCAAAGCTGGTTATATGCCTAGGCTTGTGCCAAGCTCCTGTGAACGCCAAGTACCCCTCAAAGTGGGCTAGGGAGCCAGTGGGCAGGGGCAGGGGGGGCACTTGTCATTTTCTTTAAGGCTATGGACGATGCATGTAACCTGATCTCGTGGGTATTGACTAGAAAATGCAGCTATAAAAGCGAGAAGGCTTATGAACAAAATATCACTTGGACTAGATCTAGAGGTGGCCTAAACCTCGTCACGTGCTCGACGAAGTTTGTCTTGGTTTCAGAATAACTGTTCATGCATCTGAACCTTGATATGTCAAAGGTGTAGGACAAAGTTAAGTGGAACTTCATTAGGAAATCCCTACACCACCTTGGTTTTTGTGATAATTGGTTTCTAAGGTAATGATTTTGGAGAAACAAACACATATGCGCTCATTATTAAAGGAATAAATGAAGTTTTTTTTTATAGTCAAGGGGGCTTCATCGCTGAGATCCCCTCTCCTTCTACCATTTATCCCTACGAAAATACTAGAAGAGGATCATATGAGCCAACTCATCCCAGTTAGCCTTGAATTTCATATAGTATGCTGATATAGAAATGCATCTTCATTAATCTTACTAATCACAATCTTAATTTGAAAATTGTGTGGTACTTTGGTAAAAGCATTCTTGTAAATCTAATTGTACTTTTCTCTCTATGGCAGTATATATAACACTATCTTCTATTTTATGAGATAATGAGTTGATGATCTAGAACAAGAGCATACAATTGTAATAAGATCTCAACAGAAAATTTAGAGAAAAAACTTCAAGCATAGGCAATGAACCATTAAAGAATGATATTTTGTTCTTGGTGACAAGTGCCATTATCAATGGCCTTGTCCAAGTGCCATAGCTATTACCACTAAGATCCTAATTCACCAACAAATCTCATGGGTTGTCCAAATGATGCATCAAATGAGGGACGTCAAATTCTATGTTGATGTCAGACAAAGTATTTGAACTAGAGGTGATTGGGTTTTCTCTAGTAAGTGAATTCATATTTGCATTTGTATTTGCCATATGTTGACCAAGATGAAAGTGCAAGCAGGGATGACCAGATGATGATTAGTAAATAACCACATAGCGGTCAATAATATACCAAGATCATGCTCAAAGAAAAAGTGCTTAGAGCTCTGATACCATAATAAAATCAAAAGTACGTATGGTGGAAAACAAAGCACAAGTAAAACAGAGTGAAATAGGGTATTAGAGCAAAACCGAAAGCACATACACATGCGATGGAGAGGCTAAAATAGCACTTCCTTGGTTACTAAACTCTTATAGTGTGCAAGAAGTTTGTTGAGAAGAATCAAATGATATCTGTCCTAATTACAGTAAGTGCCCTTATAAATGATTAATAAAACTATTTTTTGCTATTTACAATTAAATTTATCTACTAGTAATTATCCTTATCTTAATAGAAAATATTCTGCACAATAGTTCTCCACTACCAAATCCCTCTAGAGATTCCAGCAGATGAACAAACTTTCACGTTTCTGATTGTGCCACAGCAGGTTAACAATTACGAGTCCTCATAGGAGTACATGCATTATTTAGAAAGGAAAAATTGTAAATATGCTTAAATATTTGAAATGGAAAACAACCACATTTTGTAAGAAGGCCATTAAAACACATTTCTGTATTTTGTTTTTTGCCTTCAAAATAACATCATCATTTCTCAACAGCTTCATTACATAATTACTAGCCTATCTTGATCTATCATGCCACACAAAATTTGAAATTGTAGTATGATAAGAACTAGCAAATAAAGATTCAAACATATGGGATTGGTCCATTTATTCCAGCCACTTGCCCGTTTATCCATTAGGTAGACTTACATATTGTCTTTACCGCTTCCCCTCTCCAAACTGCATTTTCTTGTTCATCTCATCCTTAACACAATATTGCACTTCTTACCTTTGCATATATTAGATATGGATAGAAGAATTTACTTTATTTCCAAAACATGGTCATGGGTTAATAGAAACCTCTTATTTTTGAATTGATTTGACTTAATTTGCCATTGGGGCGTTCACATCATTGCCTACCATGACACCAACTAAACAAAAACACTCGCATTTGGCATCAAACATAGACCTAAAGTCGCAACATGATGCACAGTACTTGTATTTGGATGCCATTGATTGTCTTCCTTTGACTTCATAGTCATTTCCATGAATGCCTTTAGTAAATTCCAGCTACCTTGGCCATTTTATTCCTCCTACCACATAATTGAGCAATTACTTGACTTTTCTATCCATAATGAACTTGGATATATACTTTTTCCTGCACTCTATAATCATTTATCACCTCTACTACAACCTCTACCTTTGCCAAGGTCACACCTATTTTGAGCAAAGAAGGCAACCATTAATCACTTTTCTTGATTTATGAGAATATCATGTATTTCCCAGAATGAAGGAAGAGATTTTGAAGTTGTCATAGTTATACAAAACCTTTATATTCATTTCCTAAGCCACTATGTACATGCATATATAACTAAGACATCCTCCTTATAAGATCAACAACTAAACTAAGTGAATCAGTTAGAAACATCAAATGGTTGAGAAAGTCAACCACATTCTTCACAGTTAGACACATTTTGGCAATCGTGGTTGAGTCGAAGAATTTGTAAATTGGATTCTGAGACAAATGCTTTCTTAAGGAATATAAGGCTTGTGATGGATAATTTGGCTGAGCACCCATTCTTTTCCCTTACATTTTCTTTTTTGGCTTGTTTGCAGATTGCATTTGACATTTTTGAATGATGTGCTTTGATCATTTTGCATTTCATAGCACACCTTCACTTGAATTATAACATGAATAAAATACTGAAGTGTTTTTCTAAGTCGGTCTTTCCAAGCACACCTTCACTTGGGGCACTACGTACACAAGTTATACTAAGCATATTACTGCAGTTTGGCCTATATGTCACCAAAATAAGAGTCATCTTCAACAAATCTGCCATTGCAATTAATCTTTCCCACTTTCACTTCCTACTTTAGGTTTAGATTCCAAGACACTCCCCCTAGTCGACCTTTCTCTCATGTGGCCTCTCTCTTTGCTCCTTTTCCGTGCATTCCCTACAAAGATTTGCTTGGTGGCAATTTCTGCTATCCCAGTATGATTTATAATTGATCTGGTTAAAAGGGTACACCATTCTTTACCAGACGCTCTCACCAGAGAATGCAAGATGATGAGATCTATTGAAAGGCAATGGGAAGATTGGCTGCTAGACACACCAGAGCGTAGATGGAAGGTCTATCAAAAAACTAGAAAACTTTATCCAGAATTTACAGATGCAGCAGAACGCAGATATCCAAATCTGGATTTCTCTACACAGCTGTAGGAAGAATTACCTGGATTGTCAATAACCTCAAATGGACCTCATTCGAAACAGAAATTTTGTTATGGGCCATTAAGAAAACTGTACTGGATAATCTAATACTCCATCGACGGCAATTATATGCTAACAATGTCTTTAGAGACTTTTTAAATTTTGTTGCAGGTCCAAAATGGGAAGTAGCGCTGTGCTGAAAATTTCAAAGAATCAATTTTGTTGATTATCGAGAAGTTGCAGTCTTTCAAGATGAAGAACTCATGTACAAAATATTCAAAAAACAAAAGAGTTTGAAGAAAGTTGTACGACACTGGAGCAAATCACAAAGGAGATGCACAAGTGCCAGAATTGTCGTGTCCAGACAACAGGCTTCAGCCTCCACCATGAATTTGCAGTACGATGAATATTGGAATCCGAGGCGGAAAGCAGCGAAACAAAAGAATGAAGACAAAACTCTGACAATAATATATTCAGAGCCAAAATAACACAATGAATCATCTGTCGCCTTCCGATTATTGCACTGAAAGCAAGATAATGAGTCATGAGTCATTTTTGTGTTATTTTGATCATTGTCCTGCCGTTAACTGGTGAATCTTGAAAAGACTACCAAAGCACTGTTTTCTTTTGTTTCTTTTGTAAAGTAAAGGTCAGTGCGTATTACTTTTGTCAGACGAATTTATTCGCTGAATTATTGTACTATCAAGTTTTGTGTATAAATGATTAACACTGAGCTCTAGCCAGACATCGGTCTTTTGCCAGTAATTTCTTGCCTTCTGCAAACTTCTCATTTTCCCTTTGCCATGAGCAGAGAGAGACGTGAAGTCTGAGTGTGTATCGCCTTTGCAAACATTGGGTTTCAGTATCTAGTGGCAATCCTTCAGTGGTATTGCGGGACCGTGGTCCCTCTTTCGTTTGAATCCAAATTTCCGGTCCTTACCGCCATTACCCCCATTTTTTATCACACTTACTTAATGAGTGTGCTGAAGTTGTTGTTACATCCATATTAAATGATTTAGTGGATTTAAATCACAAGTTTGAATGAAAATGAATGAAATTCAAGTTATTCAATTCGTCATTTAAAGTTAATCTAATGTATTTCACTTGTTATTATATCTATAATAAATGATTAAAATCACAAGTTTATATCGATATAAATTGGATCGATGCATTAGCATAAATGGGATCGATACCTTGTTGTTAATCCAAAAGTTAAACTTGTTATTACGTTTATAGTCATACCAATACGAGTTAGGTTTAAGTGACTCCAATGAATGTATTAAATGATTGAAATCACAAGTTCATATGTATATAAATGAGATCCACTGATACAAATGGGAGCTATGCATTACTTGGATCCCTTGTAGTTAGTCCAATGGGTTGAACTTGTTGTCACATCTAAAGCGAACAATACACAACATTGAAATCACAAGTTCAAATTAATACGAGTGAGATTTCAGTGATACATATGATCACGCATACTTTATTGAATGTACTTAACCTATTGTTACATCCATGTTAAATGATTAGTAGATTGAAATCACAGTTGCATGAAAATGAATAAGATTCGACTGATTCATTTGGTGCCCTATTGTTAATACAATGTGTTTCACTTGCTAAGCACATTCAATCAAATTACAAGTGAAACACATTAGGTTAACTATAAGACACGAAATGAATCACTTGTTAAGCACATCCGTATTAAGAATCATTATAAATGTAATAACAAGTGAAACACAATATGTTAACCATAAGACACCACATGAATCACTCGAATCTCATTCATTTTCATACAAACTTGTAATTTCGATCTACTAAATCATTTAATATAGACATAACAACAAGTTAAACACATTCAATTAAGTATGCAAGATCATATGAATCACTTAAATCTCACTTGTATTGGCACGAACATGTGATTTCAATCCTTTAGATCATTCACTATAGACGTAACAACAAATTCAACTCATTGGACTAACTACACGTGTTCAAAGTAATGCGTAGATCCCTTTTGTATCCATATGAACTTGTGATTTAAATCATTTAAATCATTCATTATAGATGTAATAACAAGTGAAATACACTAGATTAACTATAAGGGACCAATCTAATGACCTGACTCTCATTCATTTCCAAACGAACTTCTTATTTCAAGCCACTAAGTCATTCTATATGTAAGTAACAAATGGCTACGCACACTCAATTAAATATAAGTGATCAAATATATGTAACTACAAGTGAAAATAATCACTTAATCTCTCAATTAAATATAAGTGATCAAATATATGTAATAACAAGTGAAACATATTAAGTTACCTATAAGGCACTAAATGAATCACTCAAATCTCATTCATTTTCATACAAACCTATGATTTCAATCTACTAAATCATTTAACATAGACATAACAACAGTTAAGCACATTCAATTAAGTATGTGTGATCAAATGGATCACTTAAATCTCACTCGTATTGATACGAACTTGTGATTTCAATTCCTTACATCGATCACTAGAGATGTAACAACAAGTTCAACTTATTGAACAAACTACAAGGGATCGAGCTAATCCATATTCTCTTTAATCCATATAAACTTGTGAGTTTTAATCGTTTAAATCGTTGATCATAGATGTAATAACAAGTGAAACACATTAGGTTAACTATAAGACACTAAATAAATCACTTGAATGTCATTCATTTTCATACAAACTTGTGATTTCAATTCATTAATCAAGCAATATGGATGTAACAACAAGTTAAGCACATTCAATTGAGTATATGTGATCATTTCAATCACTTAAATCGCACTTCTATTGATACGAACTTGTGATTTCAATCCTTTAGATCGTGCACTATAGTTGAACAACAAATTCAACTCATCGGACTAACTACACGCGTTCAAAGTAATGCATAGATCCCATTTGTATCTATATAAACTTGTGATTTCAATCATTTAAATCATTCACTATATATGTACTAACAGGTGAAATACATTTGATTAACTATAAGGACCAATTTAATGACCTGACACTTAGTCATTCCAAATGAACTTCTTATTTCAAGCCACTAAGTCATTCTATACGTATGTAACAAATGGCTACGCACACTCAATTAAATATAAGTGATCAATTATAGTAATAACAAGTGAAAATGAATCACTTAATATCTCAATTAAATATAAGTGATCAAATATATGTAATAACAAATGAAACATATTAGTGCCAAAAAATACTTAAAAAATACTATTGGCTGGTGAAGCAGATCACTTTCGTCTTGACCATGTAGATCATCGTCACTACCAAGTTTTCATGTGCTGAAATGTTGTTCTCTCCTCCATGTGCCTCTTGAACTGAACGATTGTCTAATGATCCATTGTGCAAGAGATGATGATGATTGATCACTTGGCATGAATCATCTTTTTATCATCTTGGGAAAGATTTGACAATGATTTAACGCCATCCAATCACTGTATGTTGCTCCGTTTTGCAAGATGATGTAGAAGAAAAACGTGCTCCAGGCTGTTTATAGAGAAAGATACTTTCATCAAAGACAACATGTTGGGATATATATATTTTTCCTATAGGTGATATAAACATTTGTATCCCTTGTGTGTATTACTGTATCCCAAAAATACGCATGGTAAAGATCTTGGTTCAAGTTTGTTGTGAGCGTAATCTCTTAGATATGGAAAGCATCTAGTTCCAAATGTTCGAAAACAAGACTAAGATGCATTTTTTTCCAAAAACCAGTTCAAAAGGAGATTTCATCTTCAACGTTGGAGTGGACAGTCTATTATAAGCCAAACTGCAGTGGAAAAAGTTTAAATCCAGTACCGAGCTGCTATATTTGCATTAAACATCATGCCAACACCAAGTTCGGCAATGGTTCTATGGCACCTTTCTGCCATTCCATTTTATGATGGCGTTTAGGATAGGTTTGTGATGATGTATACCATTTTCTTGTAAATATGTTGCAAGTTTAAGACTATTGAATTCACCCCCTTCATCTGTTTGAAACTTCTTGATTTTCTTATCAAACTGATTTTCAACATATTTATGAAAAT
This sequence comes from Nymphaea colorata, assembly GCF_008831285.2. NCBI lineage: Eukaryota > Viridiplantae > Streptophyta > Magnoliopsida > Nymphaeales > Nymphaeaceae > Nymphaea > Nymphaea colorata. Next base: position 5,139,350 of record NW_022204507.1, on the reverse strand, counting down.
TGTAAATACGTGTTATAACTGATTATAGCGCAAGGGATAGAACCGAGTGAATCAGGTGGCTTCATCAATAAAGACAACATAAAATCAGAATTTAGCAACTGAAATAATTGGGGCTCATCCCCATAGATCGTATGGACTTGTCAAGAAATTATCACAATGCTCATCCACTGGTAAGAAAGGAAGATGGCAATTTTTGCCATTAGACAACTAGAGCATACACTGTTTAAAGAGCTAGAGCCTGTCACATGAATAGCTTTTTGTTTGCAAGAAAATTTACTACCTTATGATGAATATGGCCTAGATGTTGGTGCCATATTTCTTTATTGTTGCTTGAAATCTTGTAGAGAAATATACTTCATGAAATCTGTGCTGCCTTCTCCCTTATTTTCAACTGCATAGAGTTTATCAGGCTCTTCCCGTAATTACCACCTTGTTGGTCGTCTTTTCCTTCACAGCAAATTCGTTAGTTGAAAATTCAAAAAATATAAGGAAAATATGAGTTAATTGACTGACAGAGATAAGGTTCTTCTTGATCTTTGGAATGACTAGAACATTATCAGGAACAAGTTTTTGTTGCCCATTAGCTATAGTGGCCTGCCTATATGAGTAATATGAAATTTTTCTAGGCTGATTGGTTATGGTTGTTGTCTTTGTTTTTGTTGTCTGAATTCCATGAGCCACCTTGACTAG
>NW_022204507.1:5087924-5138560 GCF_008831285.2 Nymphaea colorata | reverse complement strand
TGTTCGGCCAAGTAAAAGGTCCACTAAGCATCAAGACATCATATAGAGCATAGGGAATAAAAAATTTAACAAACTCCACATGGAGGTAAACAAGCTTGAAAAGGGGTGGGGGGGGGGGGGTTCATAAGGTGAAAACAAATTATTAAGATAACTCGCCAACAACCACAAACCAAGTTTTTGTGAGTGAACACCATGAAGTTATCCCAAATGATATGTTTGAGCGCAAAGATTTGTGGCCAATTAATGATGGTGATAAGGACATGGGTAGAAGCAAGGATGTTTTCCAGTGGCAAAAATTGAAAAATGGTCGATGTTGAGGACCCAACTCAAGAAAGGGGAGCATGTGAAGGAAATTCCAACATTTTCAATGTGCGAAATAAAAGTAAAGGATTGCTGGAAGTGAAAACACCAGCATATGAGGCTGTTTAGTGCCATAAAATATGGTAAAGACGGAACAGAGCACAAAATAATTTAAAAGAGAGACAATAACACCATATGTTACATAGTTCGACCAGTTTTGCATACATCCTAAGGATGAGAAGGTTGACTAGTTTCATTCATGACGTTCATGGGAGCACAACCTCTAATAAAAAGTTACATTTTGAGATCTCAAGGAAAGAGATCAGGCCAAATTCATGAAATAAGATAGAAAGCATGAAATTTGGATTGAAATCAATCACTAAATAAACTTCAAGTGTTTCCATAAAACTTGCAATGACATGATTTGGTGCATGCCTCTCCCATCCACAATCTTGTAACAATGTTCCTCTCAAGTTGGTAGATGGGTATCAATGTATCCAAACTTGTTTGATATGGATTGATGTTTATCCTTGGCTAAGATCTTAGTAATAAAATTGACTAATTGCTTCTCACTTTTGACATATGGGGTTTGGATAGTTTCATCATGAATCTTCTCTGCTATGAAAGACAGACAACTTACATATGTTTAATTCATGAAAAATACAATTTGTTGCAATATAGATAGCAGCCATGTTGTCACACTCCAAGCTTATGGGCCCTTTTATCTGAATGTTCGTATCCTTCAGCAATAACTCGACCCATATAAGCTCACATGTAAATACCACCATGGCACCATATTCGGTTTTGGCACTAGACTTGTCTACCAGGAATTGTTTTTTTCCTTTTTCATGTCATCAAATTAGCCTTAGCAAAGGTGCAATACCTGGGAGTAGATCTTCCATCATTAGGGCCAACGCCCGAATCAGAATTAGCATACCCAATGACTTCAAGAGGCTGATTGTGTTTCATCGATACACCTTTGTTTGGAGATCCTTTCAAGTGTTTCAAGATTTTTTGCATCGCCTCAATATGAGTCGACCTTGGTTTATGCGTAAATTGGCTTGTAAGGCTAACAAGATATGCAATATCCAATATCCAGTCTCATATGGTCAAATATATAACTTTTCTAATAACCTTTTAAAAATTATGGACATTTTCCACAATGTCGCCCCCTCTGCTTTGAAGCTAGCTTACAGTTTACTCAAAAAGTTTAAGACCATACCACTTAAGACTCAAGGTAAGTTTGGTCTGACTATAATTTTCTATTAAAATTATTTTCTATAATTTATTTGTTAATCAAGGATCAATCTAAACAGAACTCATCTTAAAAAAAAATTTGATAGAACTAAATATTTTGTAAAAATTTAAATATAAAATTAAATATGATGTTTTAAGCCTTGTTATATCTCTTCAACATAAATCCATAAGGAAGAAGAAGTAAAAAACTCAAAGTCATTTGTTTATCAAAAATTCACCAAAACCAATACTATTCAAAATAGAGTAGAAACTACAACTCAGAATGTTGTAAGCATTGTAGTTTGGCAACCAAAAATTCAACGGCCAAGTTTTTCTTTATGAAAACATGCATGAAGGTCTTGTTAGATTTCAATCAACTATGACTATTAAGTGCAAAACAAAAAGCTCACTATCCCTTGACTTTGTCTCCTATTTTACTTAAGCACGAAGAAATATACGCCCTTATGTGAGATGAGCTGTGACAGAAGCCAATAAATTAAAATTAAAAGAACAAAGGAAGGGTCACAAGGGGAGAAAGTTAGGTGTGTGGCAAACGGTGGCACCGTGAGCAATGAAAGAGAAAAAAACATTTTGGTATAAAAAATGGTTTTTATAATTTTTTAATTTTTAATTTTGTCTTTATAAAAAGTTATTCTTTTTCAATATAAACTAAAGGTATTTTATTCATAAGTTATAACGCAAGAGGAAAGGTACACCATTTTGTTTCAACGTGAACAATGTTCGACTGGAATTCTGATGTGTTTTATTAATTAAGTGGAATTTATAAATATGATCTTTTTTTAATAAAAGCCTTTCGAAAAATGGTTCAAAGTATGTACAACTTGCATTTCTTAGTTGCAAAAAATCAGCCAATAACACTTGAAATTGTTTTTATCGATCATATGATTGTACTTTTGACATTTTTAAGGCAAATATTGAAAACATTCTGTGTGTGTAGAATCTGAGTCAATATTTGAAATAACTATGGTTCAACAAAAATAATTTAAAAAGTGAATAGCAGAAACGGTTGTGCTTGACATGGATTATGGAAAATAAAAGGATGCAAATTCCACTGACCTCGTGCTTGTGGAATTCTCCTAAGTTTTTGATTCGTAGACACGTGACCACGAACAAATCATCGAGTGCCCGAAACTGCTAAAATCAGATTACTAGTCTAAAATCGGATTAACATTGTCATGGACGTAAAGGCCCAGCCCTAAGCCCCAAAAAATTATCTGATTTTGCACTTGGCACATCTGGTCTTCTGTCCATTACAATTGTTCTCATCCATTGCATCGATTTCTATCTATTTTGTGCAAGGATGCTTCTCCCTCCCTCCCTATGCCTATCTCTCTCTCTCTTGTACCCATGGAGGAGGAAGGTTTTCATGTAAGGAGGATGGTGCTTGCAGGACCTCCGTGGGGCTTTATGATACCTGGTCGAAGGCAACTGATGCATAGGCTAATTGAATTGGCTGGATAGGAGCTACAACTAGGTGAGGATCCAGTCATTTTGATCACATTGATTGGGGTGGAAGCTGCGTTAGAGAACGAATTCATGCGGCAAAGGATGATCATACGCATAAGTTGGACAAATCTGATAAATCTGTGGTCAAGAAATCAGAAGATGACACTGCAATCAGTTGCCAAAAAATCAGGAGTTGCTGAAGAAGAGGTCGCTGTCCAAATCTCTTTATCTATGGAAATAGATAAAATTGGAAACGATATTTTGAAGGAAACAAGTTGTATATCAACTCCATGATTTTAGGAGTCAAAGATTGTTATTTGTATTCTTTAAATAGTGGAACCTCTATCGCTCTTAATATGTTGAAAAGAGAGTAGAGAGACTTTGAGGACGTACGTGATTTCAGCACCGAACCTTGTTAAAATTTCTTGTTTATTCTTGTTCATATCCTTTTTTCATGGTATCAGAGCTTCACAGTATCTGCTCTTGGTATTGGTCCTTGGATGGTGAATCACTCCATAGCTAATTTTCACAGATTCTTCCCTCGGATGTGTGTTCTGGTGGAGTCTGACTACTTCCAGCATTAAATCCGTCAGATCCTGAGATCAAAACTTGTTTTTGATCATTTGAGGAGAAAGCTGACGATATTCTAAGCGTTTTGAGCCCTTACTTGTCCAAAACCATTCATAAATCAGAAAAAAATCGATTTTTGAAGTCTACTGGCAGTTTTTCTGCTTTTTCGGCACGAAAGAGGAAGGCGAAACCCGATGGAATATTCCACCGTGTTCTTCGTTCCCTGGCGAGTCAGCTGTCAACGTGTTTGAAAAGATCATGTCAATACTGGATTCGCTTGTCTCGACAATTCTCCCTTCACTGTTTCAGAGCTAGTCGATGAATTCCGCCAGCGAATCCACGTGTCTGAGCAGTGCCAATTCTTTTGAAGTGCCGGCAATACGTTCGTTGATATCTATGGCAACATCGTCTTCATTGTTGACCTCTTTAATGTCGAACAGAACTCTCAGCACTAGCTTCAACTTTAACTAGGTGCCATCAAACTTTTCTCAATTTCTCTCTATCAAACTTACAGTAGATAACTATATGCTTTGGGCTGCTCAATTCAAACCCATCTTGATCATATGGGTTATATTGATGGAACAAACCATTGTGCCTCCAAAACACTTGGAAATTCTGATGATGTTAATCCTGATTAAATATTATGGTTAAAGCATGATCAGCTTGTTTGAAGTTGGATTATTACCTCATTGAGTCAAAACATCTTGAGTCAAGTTATTGGCTTGGAAACTGCATATGAAGTCTGGCCTTCCTTAAAGAGATCATATGCCTCTCATTTTCGTTCACGCATAATTAATCTTGGAGGTCAACTTCAGGATCTAAAGAAAGGAAACAAGATAGTAGATGAATATTTTCAGCATGCAAAATCTATTGCACATCAATTAACTATTGTCTCTAAACCTATTGATGAAAATGATCTTATCATGCTTTTATTGAAAGGACTGCCAAACGAGTATCATGCTTTTAGGGTCTCAATGGAGACCCGATCTACACCAGTGACATTGGAAGAGCTTCATAGTCTACTCTTGACTCAAGAACGCAATATAGTACAGAGTATTGGTGTTGAAACTAATCAGCAAGAAGGAGTAGATTATTTCGAGACTTTTAGTCCTGTAGTTAAACCATCCACAATCAGAACTGTTATTTCCCTTTCTATCACACAAAATTGGTATTTAAGGCAGCTTGATGTACAAAATGCTTTCCTTCGTGGACACATCAATGAGAATGTTTATATGGATTAACCACAAGGATTCAAAGACCCAAAATTCCCAAACTATGTTTGTAAGCTTCAACGAACCCTCTACAAACTCAAGCAAGCACCAAGAGCATGGTTTTCAAGACTCGACCTGTTTCTTTGACAAATAGGATTCAAAGGTGCACAAACCGACAATTCTCTCTTCATTTTAAGACGAGAATTATATGGTTTTTACTCTTATATATGTAGGTGATATCATTATAACTAGAAATTTTTCAAGAAAGGTGCAAGATCTTATACGTAGGCTTGGACAAGAATTTGCCTTAAAAGATCTTGGAGACTTACATTTTTTTCTGGGCATTGAAGTGGAAAACCATAAGCAAGGAGTTCTATTATCTCAACGAAAGTATATTGGAGATTTATTGCGAAGAGTAAAATTACTTGATGCCAAAATTGCTAACTCTCCCATGGCTGTCTGTCCACCACTGTATATCCACTCCGGTACAGCTTTTCAAGACCCAAGTATCTATAGAAGCACTGTGAGAGCACTTCAATACGTTACTCTTACTAGACCAGATGTTTCCTTTGCAGTAAACAAGTCTGTCAATTTATGCAGGCACAGACTAATGAACATTGGAAAGCAGATAAGAGAATTCTACGATACTTAAAGGGAACTATTGATTATGGTTTCGTATACGCAGAGGACAAGATTATTCCATAAATGCCTATTCCAATGCAAACTGGGCAGGAGATTCAAATGATTGAAAATCCACTACAGGATATGTTGTTTTTATTGGACCAAATCTTATATCTTGGAGTGCGAAAAATTAATCCATGGTTTCAAGGTCGAGTACAGAATCAAAATATGGTGCGCTGGCAAACACTGTTGGAAAAATAACTTGGCTACAATACCTTCTCAAAAAACTTAATGTACCCAATTATAGCACACTGAATATATGGTGCAACAATATTGGAACCACTTGCCTCACATCACATCCAGTCTTTCATAACAAAAGCAAACCCATAGAAATAGACTTACATCTTGTTCGAGATAAATTAGCAAAGAAGGAACTCGCAATTAGCTACATTTCTACTTGAGATCAGATTGCAGATATATTCACAAAGCCCTTAGCCAAAGATCGTCATGCTTTTATTCGGATCAAGCTTAACATCGAAAACCGTGTGTTGATGTTGAGGGGGGCTGTTAGAGAACCAATTCATGCGGCAAAGGATGATCAAACGCATAGGTTGGACAAACCTGATAAATCTGTTGTCAAGAAATCAGAAGATTATCCTGCAATCAGTTGCCAAAAAATTAGGAGTTGCTGAAGAAGAGGTCGACGTCCAAATCTCTTTATCTATGGAAAGACATAAAATAGGAAACAATATTTTGAAGGAAACAATTTGTATATCAACTCCATGATTTTAGGAGTCGAAGATTGTGATTTGTGTTCTTTAAATAGTGGAACCTCTATCTCTCGTAATAAGTTAAAAAGAGAGTAGAGAGACTTTGAGGACGTAGGTGATTTTAGCACCGAACCTCGTTAAAATTCATTGTTCATTCTTCTTCATATCCTTTTTACAAGTTGAATTGATAATGAATTGGCCGCTCCCACATGGGACCGTCGAATTGAGCTTCCTACTTGAAGGAAACCAACTCCTAGCGTTGGCAGCGTCACGATTGCCTGTGTGGAGCGGCCACGAGAGAGCACCTTGGTGCCTCAGAAGGAAATCGTGCTGGATATGTTTCCAGAATTCGAAGGATGGAGCACAGCCAACTCATAACTGCCTCCGCTGCTGGATGAAAATTACAGTTGCATGTTGGAAATGGCTGAAAAAGGACCAAAATCTCAATCAGTGGCTGCTTTTGAACTTGGGTTGCATCATGCAACTGCAAGGGCCCAGGCCCGGTGATTATGTTCGAACTCAACTGCCAACGACTTCACTTTATATTGCTCTGGCAGCTGCCACACTGATCCTGATGCAATACATTGTTATTGTCCACCGTATTGCCCTCCTCCCGTTGCCTCCGACCATCCGCGTGTTTATGGTGGCTGTGGCAACAAACATGCATGAACCATTTCACAGAAAACGTATCCTGACGCTGTACGTCCCTGCATTTGTATAAACAATAACCACCAATGTTCTTATTCAATGGAATACCTCTCATTCTACAAGTCATTTTTATCGAGGAACTTATTCACAAGGATTCATGGTCTGATCTGTCAAAGGATTTGTTGTACATCGCTCTATGTGACACAGGCTCAGAAGACATTGATCGGAACACCACCCGAGACACCCTTCTTCACCCACCCATGACTTTGTTTAGCATTAGACTTCTCTCCATATCTCCACAGCGACGTTCTTATTCTAATTCCATCTGTATCATCCAACCACCGTATCCAGCTTCTTCTTCTTCTTCTTCTTCAATATTCCCCCATCAGTCCCAGTTCTAAGTCCATGGCAGAGGCATTATCAAAATCCAGTTCATTTTTTAAGTAAACAAATGTTATTTTTTGTTCTATTATTTGACACAAAAATACATGTTTCAACCAAACAATTATATGCCCTTGTCATCTCTTCTTCCTGATGAGCCTCATTTCTATCCATATTTCAACGCAATTAACCATTTAACTTCTGCTGATTTTATGTATTATTATGTTTGAAAATCCAAGTGGACTTCCTATTTAGTAGTAAGCATGGTAATTATATGTAACTAATATTGTCTTGCTCGCAGAAGTTATCTAGCTAGATACTATAGGACCATCAACTCCATATACATCAAAGTCCTCATTATCATACATACCAATTCAATATGCTTGGTGCTCAATTTATTAGCACTGCAGAGAAACTATTTACATCAAGGCCATTCACATGCTTCAATGCCATCAACAGTGGAATAAGTGTTTGAATTATCATTAGTTGATCAACTGAATAGAAAATTGATCTATAGCTATCAATTACAAGTAGTCTTAAATAATACTAGCTAACATCCTGTCCCTTGCACAATTTTATTATAAATCAATTCATGACAACTTGATGCTTTTAATAGTTCATCATATAACCTTGCCACCAACCTACAAATAAATAATTAGAGAACATGATTTCACAACAAAAACATGGACTCAACATGGAAACGATAATTTGTTGATGTATGTATACATACACACACACACACACACACACAGATATATATATATATATATATATATATAACAAGTAATGCATCTCAAAGTATACAAGAATGCAACATTTGCAAGTTTAATGCATCAATAATTGCTTAAATTCTATGTTTCACTGGGTTTTCATTATCTTTACTAAATTAACATGACACCAAACATTGTAAATCCCAACATCTTAATTTCTTGGTCATTCTTCTAGTTGTCTCAACTAAATTTTGGGATGTTGAGCTAGGTACTTGAGCTGAAGGTTCAAATCAATCTTTGAACGTAAGGCGAGTTTGGAGTGTGGCAGCATGCTAGCGGGGTGTGAACTTAAAAGGTCGTTGATTGTTAGCTGGGGCACTTCCGGAGTGTCTTGTGAATATGTCTGAATTTTAAGGTAGATGCATGGAACCTAGATCTAGTATTACATGAATCTACCATGTTCTTGAGGCATATGCATGGGACACTCTCATTGTGTCCGTGAAACTATTAATGTCACAATGCATTTTATAGTGTAGTGTAGTGAGTTTTGGGATATGGCACACTACTACACAAGATTTTTTGTCTGTTGAATTATGAATTTTTAAACTTGCCACCAATCTGAAATGTCATACAACTTGATGCTCATAATAGTTCATCATATAACCTTGCCACCAACCTGCAAATCAATAGCTAGAGAACATGATTTCACAACAAACACATGGACTCAACAAACACATAGTACGTTTTCCAAATATGTGGCAGAAAAATTGGCTGGAGGGGCACTTGTTTAAACAAACTCAAATCTGGTGGGGCACTTATATATATATAAGAATAAATATTTAAGATTTTTATTTAAAAATAAAAAACTTTTAAGAGGGCAAAATGTGGCTACGCCACTGGGGGAATGCAACATTTGCAAGTTTAGTGCATTAATAATTGCTTAAATTATATGTTTCACTAGGTTTTCATTATCTTTACTAAATTAACATGACACCTAACATTGTAAGTCCCGACATCTTAATTTCTTGGTTATATTTCTGTTTGTTTCAACTAAATTTTGGGATGTTGAGCTAGGTATTTGAGCTCGAGTTTCAAACCAACCTTTGAATCTAAGCTGGGTTTGGACTGTGTCAGCAGGCTATTAGGTGTGAACTTAAGGGGTCGTTAGTTAGAAGGTGCATCACTCTAGGAGAATGTCGTGAATATGTCTCAGTTTTAAGGCAGATGCATGGGACACTAGTTCTAGTATTACATGAATATGCCTTATTCTTCAGGCATATTCGTGCGACACTCTCATTGTGTCCCTGATACTATTTGACGATGGATTTTATAGTGTAGTGTAGTGGGTTTTGGAATATGGCACACTATTACGCCAAGAAAAGTCTTCATTTTTTGTGTGTTGAATTATGAAATTGTTAAACTTGCCATCAATCTTCAAAGTCATGACAACTTGATGCTCATAATAGTTCATCAGATAACCCTGCCACCAATCTACAAATAGAAAGTTAGAGAACATGATTTCACAACAAAAACAAGGACTCAACATGGAAATGATAATATGTTGATACATATATATATATATATATATATATATATATATATATATATATAACAAGTTATACATCTCAAAGTTTAGTATGTTTTTCAAATATGTGGGAATGCAACATTTGCAAGTTTAATGCATCAATAATTGCTTAAATTATATGATTCACTAGGCTTTCATCATCTTCATTAAATTCACATGACACATAAAATTGTAAATCCCAATATCTTAATTTCTTGGTTATTCTTCTGGTTGTTTCAACTAAATTTTAGGATGTTGAGCTAGGAATTTGAGCTCGATATTCAAATCATTCTTTGAATCTAAGGTGGGTTTGGAGTGTCTCAACAGGCTAGCTATGATTCAAATCATCTTGTTCTTGGAGTTGAGTATTGCAAGATCTTCATTTCTTGTTGTAGCTACTAGCTAGCCATAAATGACACTTTGTCTTACGTTGGGCATTTTATGCTGCGCCCCACTTTTGGAGTTGATTCTTGAAGGTTTTTTTTCTTTAAATTTTAACTTAGAGTAAACTGCTAGAAGCGTAAAATCCCTTAGGCCAGTGGTGGAGCTAGAAAATTTTGGCTGAGAGGCACTCATTGATCTTTCACTTAGGAAAATGAGTGAGTGCAGGGCACTGACTCAGGTCTTGTGTGGGCACCAAATGTGGCTGGACCTAGCTGACCTGTTCCAGCTTAATCACAATGCAAGATTTCAAGGGCTGGGGTGGGCGGTGGCCCTTGCCAATCACACAGTAGCTCCACTACTGCCTGAGGCTATACTTTTGCAACTTCCAAGGTCCACTTGACCACCTCTGATATGCCCCTTGAGCCCTTGTAAAATACATGGAGCAAACCAACTGGGTGAGAGACTTCATCACTCGACCAGGGCAGAAAGCCTTCAAAACCATTTTATTCGTCAGTTATTCTTTTAAAAGGAATTAATTACTTTAAATCAAAACTTACTTTGTTAACATTTTAAATTTTCATTGAGGGTTTATCTTGGAGAGAGTGTGAGCAGTTGGCCTAGAGTATTCCTTGTCTTGAGTAAAATATCTTCTAAAGAAGAAAAGTGAGGTCTTAGAGGAGTTGCTGCCCGACTAGTGAGGCCTTAATCCCCATGTATGTGATGTAGGAGATGTATAGATAGATAGATAGATAGAGAGAGAGAGAGAGAGAGAGAGAGAGAGAGAGAAAGGGGTCCCTAAACTTAGTTTTAATTTAAAAATAAATTAAAAACGACACCTGGTCCGAGGTCTATAATTTGACGTGGGGTAACAGGTGGTCCACTAATTAGATCCATCCAAGCGAATTTTATTTATGCATAAAGTTTAAATTTTAAGAAAACTGTTTAACAATAACAGTCTATTGTGAGGAATTACAAAGGCGTTGGCTGAATTCAAACTGATCAAAGAATTGCCCAGGGAGTGAGACAGGATGACGTCTATACTTTTCATTTCATTATTCATAAATGGAAAGCTAAAATTAGGCTTTTATAGTTTCCACATCTAAAGTACTTAGGTGCGCATAGATTGAGGAAATACATAATGTCTGCATGCTTGAAATGCTACGAGTGTATGGACCATACACACATTTGAGCATAACTTCAACTTTCCTTGGACATAATATGAAGTACCTGAATATCGCATGGTGCTCCTATATGCGCATGTTTTAAGAAATTCCATGATGATGATAATAATATCTGGAATTTCAATTGGTTATTAGGATGAATAGTCTTGATGGCAAATTAGTATTAACATAAATGATGCATCTCTGTTCACGCAACAAATATGCGCATACAAAAAAACGATGGAAGATGGGTTATTTTAGAAAATTTTTATAAAGGTATGTACATTTTAGTCTTTTAATATGTTTATAATTCCCTTTTCATACGACTTTTTTAAAAACTTTAATAGAAGCATTTCGTCATTAGAAACACCTGTGCATACACAGGGTGTGCACGTAACCATGTTCGTATGGCTAAACTGTGTGTTCCTTGTGTGGATCGTCCTTACTCCCTCTCTCTATCTCATGCTTTCCTTTCCATATTATAGCATTATAGCTACAACCCTAGACTTGTGAACAGACCATGGCAACACTCTTTAGCCCTTCATTTATTACTATTTTTTATATTTCCATTCCTTTATAGTTTATACATTTTGGGTTTGGCCAGAAACACAGCAGCCATCTACAGCAACCAGCAAGGCCACCGGCAGTATGACGCTGAAGGAAACTTGTGTGGGTTCATCTCTTTTGATTATATATACATATGTTGTTACATTTATATTGATTGATTTAAAAGATTGAAATCACAAGTTTGAATATATATATATATCACCCGGTTTTCTTTAAAATCAAGGGTTTAGTTTTGAAGAAAGAGGGCCTGCTAGCTCTGGTCAATTCCAGCCATATCTGCTGCAGCAGGGCATTCACAACAGGGGCCCGATAGCTTGCCCCTTGTGTTTTCTCTTTTTGGTTTTTGCTATTGTTTACAGAGTCCTATCCCTCTACAATACAAGGCACCAATTTATTGGTTTATATATATATATATATATATATATATATATATATATATATATATGTTATCATTATTAAGTTTATGCACTGTCGGTACAGTGTTCCCGAACATGTACGTATGGTTAACATATACCACATGCATGGATGTATCATGTTCATACAAACGATATGTCATGCTCATGAAACATGTGTCATTGTCATGCTTATCAAACATAGATATGTCATTCTCATATATGGATACATTATTTCATGTAACAGTTTAGCCATCGAATAGTGTGCCCTCTAGCATGTAGTGTCCTAGAGGTATCAATCACTTACCAAGGGCATAAATATACATGTATAAAGCAAAAGTGATCATGCATGTGTTAACGTTTTTCTCATGTTAGAATGATGCTACGAGTATAATACAGTCAGGGATGGGCGTGTGCCTTAAGATCTGTATTGCTGATCGGTATTTGTTCCATAATTTGATATGCTTGCAAGACTTATGATGAGTAACAACAAAAGAATAATGTCAGCTGGGCCATTGATTGATCGGAAAGCATGAAGTAGATTTAACTAAGATGTCCTAGAGAAATAAACGAATATTATTTTCAGTTACCTAGCTATATAGTACAGGACTATCAAGTCCACATATATCGAGGCCATCATTGTCACACATCAGAATTCAGTATGTAATTGGGTGCTTAATCTACTAGCACCACGTGCAGAGAAACTATTTAGCCATTCACATTCATTGTTGGCATCAGGGGTAGAATAAATGTTTGAATTACTAAAAATTGACTTCCTAGGTAGAGAATTGAGCTATAATTATCATTTTCAAACATACCTTTAAATAATACTAGCTAACGCCAAGTTTCTTGCACAATTTTTTTATTCTAAATCACATTGCCAATTCATGACAACTTGATGCTCACAATAGTTCATTGTACCATCCTGCTACTAAGTAATGTGCAAATGGAGAGAGAACTTGATTTCACAACAAAAACATCAAGTTAACATGGAAATGATAATCTATTGAATGCATGTATAACAAGTTATATGCCTCAAAGTTTAGTACGTTTTGTAAATTTGGGGGAATGTAGCATTATCAAGTTCAGTACATCAATAAATGCTTAAATTATATGTTTCACTGGGTTTTCATTATCTTTATTAAATTAATTTGACACATAAGATAGAAAAACCCAACATCTAAATTTCTTAACTTATTCTTTTGGATGTTTCAGCTAAATTTTGAGATGTTGAGTTAGGTTGAGCTTGAGATTCAAATCAACATTTGAATCAAAGGCCGGTTTGGTGCATGTCCGCAGGCTAGCTAGGTGTGAACCTGAGAGTAGGGGGAGAGTAAGATATTCGTAGGATGTACTTTTATGCTCACAATGCACACCAGTATGTCCAGAAAAGTCATGTTTTTGGTATCTCCTTGCGGTTGCCTTATCGCCCCCATGTTTTGTGGAAGGCCATTGTAATTGTGCTCTGAAGCGCCATTGCAGTTGATGTTATTCACGTGAATGAGAACAATTAGGGCTGTGAGCTCATCCTCTCATGGATGTAGGCCATAAGGGTGAACCACATATTCCTTGTGTGCTTCATTCTTACTCTCTCTCTTAACTAGTGAGTTCGTTTCTGTATTATACCCTATACTTGGGAGGTTTAATTTGGCGGTGGTGTGGGAACACCACAAGGTTCCTCCAACCTTCACACCTTGATGTGCAAGGAAGAGTAAGAAGGGAGAAGGTCGTTGCAACGCGGGTGGGGGGGGTGGCTGGTGTGAGAGAGAGAAAGAGAGGGAGAAGGAGCTTCCCAGCTCCCTCAACGGATGCCCTTTTTTCCTCTTTATTCGAATTCAAACCGAATATGTCAATATCTGAAAAGCAGATAGAATTAATGGTACGTCTGATTTTAATGTGATCCACTGACATCTCTAATGCCTCTTTTGACATTATAAAATACTTGGAGCAAACTGCGTGGGGAATCAAGACTTCATCACTCTCCGAGGATGTTAAACCTTCAAACTTATTCTCTTCATCAGTTAATCAACTTAGAAACCTAAAATATTATTATCTTCTAAAAGAAATTAATTACTCCAAATCAAACTTTAATTTTAAACATTTAAATTTTGTTAGGGGTCTATATTGGAGAGAGTGTGAGCAGTTGGCCCCAGAACATTCCTTTTTTGGAGGAAAACATCTCTTAAAGAAGAAAAACAAGGCCTTAGAGGAGTTGAAACCTGTCCAGTGAGGCTTAACCAAGATAAATGTGATGCAGGAGAGAGAGAGAGAGAGAGAAACCTGTGCATAGCTTTTAAAAAATAAGTTAAATTATGAGGAAAGTACAAGGACGTGGGATGAATTCAAGCTAATAAAAGAGTTGCATTTGGAGATGAACACACCATTAGTGAGCCAGGATCAGGTCAATGCTTTTCATTTTCGTTAAGCATAAACGAACAGCCAGAATTAGGCTTTTATCATTTCCATATCTAAAGAACATATGTGCTCCTAAATTGAGGATTTAATTAGTCTATGCATGCTTAGGCTGTTGCGTGAGTACAGACAATGCACACATTTTCCTTGAACATTTACGCATAAGTTCAACTTTCTTTGGACCAGATATGAAGTATTTGAATATGGCATGCAAGGTGCTCATAAAAGCAATGACCAATAACGTATGGAATTTGAATAGTTAGTAGGATGAACACTCTTTATGGCAAGTCATCACTAACATAAATGTTGCATGGATACTGACTTTTCAAGTTAACTTGCATGCATGAAAAGAATAGTTGGTTTTTACACTCTCAATTAATTTTTTTTGTGTGCGTGTATATACACACACATGATATGTATATCTATATATATGTCCATGCATAGTTTGCCAAATTCTGAAGGCCGGCATATTGTGAAGCATGCAAAAGAATTCAGCTAGTCAATCTTTGAAATATTTTATGTTAAATAGTAATATCCGAAGTGGCATTTAAATTAATGTTTCCAATGCAATAGCCACTGAATAATGAATTTGTCATTTTGTTGGTTCATTTATACAGTGGTAGAAGAAAGATTTACTACTTTGCTGACCTATGGTTCAACAGAACAAAGTGGCATAATCTTGTGTTCGCGGAAAAGTAAATTATAATGTGGTGTCTTCCTTTCAACTGGGCTAGAGTATCATGCACATATAGATCCCCACATTTTTGGGTGCAATAATTTCTGACATGCCCTGAGTCCGACACTTTTTGAAAATGATCCAATTGATATACGGCAGGATCTTTGAAGAATTAAACGAGTTATGTATGCCATCCTATGTACACAATGAGTGTACGTGAAGGTGAACTCTACTACCAATATGCATATTTATTTTAATGCCTTAACGTCGTATGTGCCCATTATCTCATGTCCCAGTCGTTATCTCATACCCATAGCGTCTGAGATAATGACATGGGGTGGGTGGTATGAGATAACGACAGGGGTATAAGATAGTGATAGGAGTTTGTGATGATGGGTATAAGATAACAATAGGGGTATGAGATGACGACATAAGGAGACCAAAAAAGGAACAAAAACACTTTTCTGCTGCTCAATGGGGTACGAGAGTTTTTTCTATTAACCATGGGCATTTTTCTTCAATACTATATTGTGGCACAAAAATTTCGTGCACTGAGGGCGTACATAACCTGCTTCATTTGAATAAGACCATCCAGCTAACCTCCAGGATGTGATGAAATAGAATAAAACAATGCTGATCACTCATATATATATATGACTAGCTAGCTAGTAACTAGCTACGATGGTCTAGTTAAATGGTTGAACTCTTGGTCAACTCCCCTTAATTATTTGAATTTTGATATATATACTAATTGCATGAGTTATTAATTCCCACTTCGATTATTTTTTACATGTACCTGATCTGCAGAAGTACATAAAAACTAGGATTGAACTAATTCAAGCATTTAAAAGATAAAAAAATGGTTGGAAAGATAATAATCATTTTTTGCATATATAGATAGCATTTGCATATTTAGTTGTGCTGTCTTGAGGTGAAACACTCGATATGTATGCTTTAAGTACTCTTGAAATGACGCCTTTATTCATATATTGGAAAACCAAGGAACAAAGTAGTGCAGCAGGGCACGGTAAGATAAAAAATAGAGGAACTAAAATGGAGCAGGAGACACAGTGTCTCGTAACACTGCACAACTTTCATTAAGAAGCGAGATATTGATACAAGCCCCGAATTGTGGCAGAATTAGGGCAAAGAATTTTACCCAAATTATTTTCGCAATTCTAAAAATGCCATGAAACCGCATGAGAAAATTCCTTTTCTATATACCCTTTTGCTATTGGTTGGAGAAAGAAATCTATAACTGAATTTCTA
This sequence comes from Nymphaea colorata, assembly GCF_008831285.2. Taxonomy (NCBI): domain Eukaryota; kingdom Viridiplantae; phylum Streptophyta; class Magnoliopsida; order Nymphaeales; family Nymphaeaceae; genus Nymphaea; species Nymphaea colorata. The sequence continues at coordinate 5,122,222 of NW_022204507.1, read as the reverse complement.
AATGCCCTTGGGAAATAACAATTGAGATAATTAATTTCAACTCTTAACACCCCATCCTCAAACAGGAGTGTGTAGATCCCACACACTTAGTTTGGATTTGAGAAAACTAAACTTATCCTTACCCAGCTCTTCAGTAAATAAATCTGCTAGCTGAAAAACAAGATGGAACTTGCTGAGTGTTAATCATCCCAGTTTTAATTAGGTCACGAACCAAGTGGCAGTCAATTTCAACATGCTTGGACATTCATGCACTACAGAATTTTATCAAATCTGTGTAGCTGATTTTTTGTCAATAAATAGATGAATTGAAGTCGGCACTACAACTTGCAACTTATTAAAGATTGCTTTTCTCCATACTGTTTCACATCTTGTATCTATTAGTGCTCTGTACTTAGCTTCAGCTGGGAAGCGTGACACAGTTCTTCACCTTGTTGTCTTCCATGACACCAATGCACCCCAAAAAGAACACAGTACCCTGTCACAAATCATCATGTATATCTACAAGCCGCCCAATCAGCACCACTATAAGCAATGAGCTGATATTCATCCTTAGCTGGTAGAAGTCCAAGGCTCAACTTGAGATAGCGTAACAACTTCAAGGCTGCCTTGTTGTGAATAGTACTCGGCTTCTGCATAAACCTCCTCAAGGTATGTATTGAGTGCATAATGTCAAGTCAAGTTATAGTTAAATAAATCAACCAACCTACCAAACGTCTATAAATTGATGGGTCTTGCACTGGTTCTCAATTGCTTGCTGAGTAATACACTTTTTGCTCCATTGGAATTTTATCTTGTTTAACAGTCAAGGACCTAACTTCATCCAATATATCACATACATACTTCCATTGTGATAGGAACAAGCCCTCCTTTGATCAAGCCAACTGAATACCAAGAAAGAATTTTAAATCCACCTAAGTCCTTCATTTTGAAGTTGCTGTCAAATAAGCCTTTAATCGTATGGCTATTTGGTTTTCATTTCTAGCTATAATCAACTCATCGACATAGGCCACAACAGCTATGATTCTGCTCCTCTTTTGTAGCTAAACAAACTACACTCATTCTTTGATTGAACAAAACTATAGTCTAACACAGTGGTGGAGAACTTAGCAAACCAATTTTGTGGTGCCTGGCAAAGACCATATTGAGACTTGGGAAGTTTACAAACACCTGTTTCTTTTCTCCATATCCAGATGGCAGCTCCATGTACATATCTTCATCAAAATCTTGGTTTAGATGGATATTGTACCACTCCATCTAATGGATTGTCCAATTGCTTATTTGCCATTACTAAAAGAAGACATCTCATTGTCTCAAACTTTGCCACTGAAGCATAGGTGTCATGGAAATCAAATCCCTCAATTTGGGCATAACCCTTCACTATCAATCATGCATTATAGTGCTCTACTCTCCATTTGATTTATATTTCTGTTATAGTGCTCCACTCTCCATTTGATTTATATTTAATTTTATACACCCATCTACAATTGACGGGAGTGACATCTGCTGGAGAAGGCCAAGTACCAAAGTGTAGTTTGATCCCAAAGCTACTAGTTCTACTTTCATGGCTCGATCGCAGTTGGAGTCATGCACTGCTTGGCTGAAAGATGTATGCTTTGAATTTTGAGATATGGATAGCATAAAGGCTCTGTGGAAGGCTGAAAAGGCATTGAATAATAGACATTACTCAAGTGATTTCTTGTTGCACACCTTTGTCCAAGTGAATTAAACATGTGATTCTTGTTGTGCAGCTCCACAGTAAAAATCCTTTAGGAGAACTGAGAGTTTAGGTATTCTAGCTGATCCCCTAAGAGGTTAATTTTTAACAATTCAAGGAAAATTTATTTGTCGCAAGTTTGGTGAAGTGGGTTCATAAAGGAAAATAATAGGTCCAGGTTCAATTTGCATTGGAGTTGTGGAGCTGGGTATAGTAGTTTGCAAATTATCATAATTTTCATGGGACAATACTAAAGAATCAGACACAACATTGGAATCTTTAGGCGTAGGTTGTACCTGATTTGGTTGAGGTACACTTTCTCTTGTAAATTGTTCACCTTGATGTTCGTGAACAGGAAAAGGAGAAAGAAATGAGGTGTCTTCTTCTTTAACAAGTACAAAGGGGAACATACTTCATAAAAAACTGCACAACAACTTGCGAAATTGGTTTGGTTCTAAATCAAACAACTCGTTACCTTTTTCACCAGAGATATAACCTAATAAAATACAACGATGTGTTATGGAGTCCGATTTTGAGTTAGGACTCAGATTTTGGCATAAAAAATAACCAAAAAATCTTAAGTGCTTGTGATAGGTACTTTTGCAAAAAGTTTTCCAAACAACATTAAGCCATGCAAACTTTCAATTGGAGTCATGTTTATCAAACATCTGGCTGTCAAAATGCAAGTACGGATTGAAATTTTAAAGCACTTGCCACATTTAGAATGTGATGATGCTTTCTCTCTACAACACCATTCTATTTCAGTGTGTTGGGACAACTATGATCATGAACAATTTTTTTATTCCACAAAAAATTAAGCTCGGTAGTGAAAAACTCTCCAACATTATCAATTCTAATTTTTAAAACATTGGCTTGATATTGATTTTCAAATAAAATAATGTAAGGTTGAAGAACATTGCACTTTTAAATTTCACTAAATAAGTCCGGACGGCCTTAGTATAGTCATCCATAATGGTAAGAAAGACATGTGATCCAATACTTGGGGCTTGCGTGTAAGGTCCCCGCAAGTCATAGTGTAGAAGTTCAAAAGGAAATTCAGCTATGGTATTACTCAAAATGATAGGTAACATATGTTTTTTTGACATTTGATAGACTTGACATGTAGAACTTGACTCTAAAGATTGTGAATCACATTGAGTGAACAATTTATTCATTGAAAAGGAAGGATGCCCTAGGTGCATGTGCCGCAATGTCTGAAGTCAAAAAGGCATGAAAACAGTAGCTGAACTTAGTAGGGAGTTGGTGACTTGGGGTTAAAATATGTAAAGCTACCTCTAGCCTCACCTGATCGGTAGAAAACAACAATACAACAGCATTGTTCAATTAGATAACTAACTGAAATGAAATTATATTTTACTTTGGGGATGAAGTAAACATTCTTAATAGACAAAGAAGAAGACAAAATCACTTCTTCAACATGAGAAGCTTTGACAATCTGGTTGTTCGGCAAACATATACAAAAAACTTTAGTCAGTTTGATGGTATTAGACAAAAAATTCAAGGACAAACACATGTGGAGACCTGCGTCACTGTTTAAAATCCAACTATTTGAACAATTTATAGACACATGCAAAATGGGCCTGTGGAACTGGGTTAGAAGTGTAATGATCATTTGGTGGGCCGGCATATGTCAATGAGAAATTTCAGATATTATGGCTATCTTAATGTAAATATCCGGTTAAGTGATTGCGTTTTGGGATATCACGTCATTTTATATGGTACAGGGTATTTTTATAATGTATAGATACCTGTATGTAATTACGAATTCTTTGATGGGCTGAATCCATAATTGCTCATAATATAAAAGGGTAGTGGTCTCTGGGGTCGTGCAAAGAGAAAAAGAGAGTTGAAACATCGCTTTTTAGGGTTGTCTCTTCCCCATATGAGAGAAACCGCATGTGCTACGCACAGACCCTAGAAGATCCTACTGCAATCTCACCATCCAGTTGTTCAAATGGATTCAAGTACGCTTCCGCTACAGTTAAAGTTTTAATTCAGTGATTTAGCATGAATGAGATCTTGCTTTAGGGCATATTCTTTTGTTTGTATATGCATTAGGAAATCTCCATCAAGACGTTGAGATGGTTTTTCCTAAGGAGTTGCCTCAACTGAGCATAATCTTAGGCCGTAAAGACAAGTATAGTCTCCTTAATCGGTTCACTTGGTTTCACAGTAGCAGCAGTAGAAACATTTTGCAGACTTGAATAATCGTTAGTGCCATCCATAGGTGCACTCTTACAGGCTAATTTCTCTACCTGCCTTTGCCGATTTTCAATTTTTGAATTCAGTGGATAGCCCACCAACTTATAACACTATTCTTCAGTATGCCCATTCGTATGATAGTGGGTACAGTAAAAATGCTGAGGCCTAAAATTTCCATTTCTGTTTCCAATGTTCTTAACATCAAGGTTGGCAGCTGCGACACTAATGTTCTCAACATTGGTAGAATGCATTCTGACCTCTCACTATTTTCCTTTTTGAAGTTCGAGAGAATACAACTTGCCAATGGATGGTAATGGGTCACGCAGTAGAATTTGACGTCTTATGGTTTTGTAAGACTCATTGAGGTCCAACAAGAATTTGTGTTTTTGAAGTTTATCTACAATCACTTTGAGAGCACCACACCAACAAATAGGAAGAACATCATAGGACTCAAGCTCGTCCCAATATTTTGTAGTTTAGTATAGTAAGCAGCCGCTATCATGTTGTCTTGAGACAATTGAGCACTTTAATTTCAGTTGAAACTTCCTTGGTGCCAAGCTTTGGATATATCCCTCTTTGATGTCAACCCAAACTTCTTTGGCTATTGTTGCATAGATAATGCTGCCAGCAAAACTTGTTTGACAAGGAGTTTATAATATAAGAAAGCACCATTCTATTATAACGTGCCCAAAGTATAAACTCAGTGCTATCTTGACCAAGTGTTGGTAGAGAACCATCATTTAAACAAATTTATTCTTAGCCACAGGGGCCATAGTCATCAATCTACTCCATGTGGTGCAGTTTTCTTCAGTTAATGGCTTGGATACAAGAATTGCACCAAGGTTATCACTGTGATGCAAGAAGGAAGGATTTATCAAATCAGAACTTATCGGATGAGAAGATGCATCTGAACAAGTTGAGGCGTCATTGGTCAAGGCACTCAAGTTGACAGAACACTTTTAGTCATATCAATAAGGCATAAACAGGAACAAAACCAATGATAAAAGGGCAACCAAGAGAAAAACAAGGAGGATCAGTCACCAGGATGGCTATGATACCAAGAGAAAACCAGCGAACAAAAGTAGTGTAGGAAGTTACCATAAAGTGAGAAATAGAGGCACTAAAATAGAGTAGGTGAAACGGTGTCTCATAATAAGCAAGGTTGCACAGTTTCATTAAGAAGTGAGATGTTTATACAAACGCAAAATTAGGGAGAATTAGGGTAGAGAATTGCTACCCAAATTATTACACAATTCTAAAAATACAATAAACCACATGAGTGAAATTCCTTTTCTGTACACCCTTCTGCTATTAGTTGGAGATAAAAAACTGTAACTGAATTTCTATACACACCTTTGGACAAATAACAATTGAGATAATCAATTTCAACTCTTAACAATATGTACATAGAATGATTAACATTGTTTTGAAAATTGTACATTTGCTTTTTATAATTTTTCCGTAAATCTTGATTCACGTGGCAGTTTCATGACCATATACCGAGGATATTTTATTTCTGACCCCTTTATTCGAAAAACTTTTAGGTGGGACGATGCATAGCAGCTGGATCATGGCATGATATTGTTGCCATTGTTATATCATTGAATACGTCATGCTAGTGGATGTTTATGTGACCCTCAAACATGCATTACACAACTTCACTCTAGATATTGAGCCTCGGTATTACATGCATTGGTATATATTTTGCATTATAGTATTTTGCTACTCTTAGCATGCATAGCCTAAAATCATCCTTACACTTAAGCTACCATGTATGGATCTCTTATTTTAGCAAGATCCTGGACCCAAGTTGCAAGATGATCTAGAAGGCTCGAGAGGATCCAACGTGTAGGCATTGTAGTCCTAGTGCCTCATGAAATATAGAGCAATACCCGTTGTTGATAGTTTAGTGCCATCTCATACCTACTGACCACACACTCTATGTCGAATGTAATGTTTTTCATGTCTTTCCTCATATGTTCAATCTACAAATGAGTATGTGATTATTTTTTTGTTCAGTATTATTTGTTGCTTGGCAAATGTTGATACTCCCTATGTATGACACTTGTTAGATGATTTCCTATTCCTATGAGACATTTATTTAGTGAATGTGGTCATGCTTCAACAATTGAGAATAACATTATATTTTGGATTGAAAATTACATAAATAGAAAGATTGATCCTTACGAACTCAATTACCATGCGATGGCATAATTGTTTCTTTGTAACTTGGAACCTAACAAACTTATTGCTTGTTGTATTGATGAACACTTATGATTTAAAAAGACTGTTGCCTATTTATGAGATATAGGTTTAGGGAAGGGAGCGATAAGTTGTTGTTGTACAAAAGAATGGTCCAATGTTGTGTATGTGCGACGACCTGAAATTGTTTGTGAAATAACCCTACTGGACTTTGAGACCTGATAGGGCTGGAACCGATGGACTCAAATGTGAGTGATGTCTCAGATATTAAGCCCGATAAGGTCAAGGCTGATGTGGCCTTTCCACGTAGATGCCTTATCATCCCACCATCAGATCTAATCATGAAATTGGTTGCCTGCACTCGGCCCGGGTCAAAAAAATTCTTATCGCGCTCAACTTGAGTGAGCCCAGCCCGGCCCGAGATCTTAACGGGCCGGGCCCGTTATCACTTCTATAGCCTGGCCCGGCCCGACAGCCCGTTAGGTCAATCAACATTCAACTCATTCCTCCGCGCCCTCCCTCCCTCCCCTAATTTGCATTTTCTTTTCCATCGAAGGAGGCAGAGCCACTGCGCCACAGAGACAGGGAGAGTCACCATCTCCGCTCCACCACTGGGCCACCGTCGCCCTTTCGCCGCTCCGCCACTGGTCCACCATTGGCCTTTTGCTTTGTGAAGGTACATGTCTTTTATCCTCTGTTATGTGAAAAAGGTAAAACATCACGCTTTTGCTTTGTGAAGGTACACGTCTTTGATCACCATAATGTTTATTACCCGAATATGTTTGCTTTCTCTTGTTGAGAACTTTTTCCATATATTTTTTGAGTTTTGGGAACGCCTCGAACCAGTTTAATGGGTTATGCTATGCTCTTCTGAAATTGGTGCAAGTTGTTTTTGTTGTCAAATTTTACTATCTGTTGCATGTATACGATCCCAGGAGTTTGGGTTTGCTTTTTCTCTTTGTTAGACATACTGAATCAATATCTGTCCTGCTGTTAAGGAAAAAAATCAGAACTTTTTAGTTGTGCTTCAGTGGATGTGTAATCAAAATCTGGCGAAGCTATGGCTCCATTGCTTAGCTAAATAGCCTGACTTCTGTTTATCTGAAGAAGTTTATTGGCTTTCCCTTGTTGAGTTTATACTATTAAGTACATGGTTTAGTTTCCCTGTGGTTCTCCTCTTTTATGAGGTTCTCCAGTATTCTCTTCATATTCGTTCCGAGCGAACCTGCAATTTGGCGATTGCTGCAAGCAGAGGAGATGAACAACAACATGACGATGGCAAAGTGAGCAACCAGCAAAATGAGCAAGGAGAAATGCCAGAAAACGAGCAACAAAGCAGGCGAATCATGGATTTTCTGATGCCATGAAACATAAAAATTTGGGAAGCAATGACAGAGTTGAGGAACCTTTCTTCTTCTTGCCTCTTCTGTCAGCGACAATCGGTCGATTGTGATGGATGCTTGACATCAGTGCATGCTGCAATGGCAAGGGCCACAGGGATGAGCAGAAGGTGGATTTTCACCGGAAAGGGGGCGAGGGAATGGCTTTATTGTCACAAGTAACAAGTCTTTTTTATGTTGAAATGTAGGAAAGGATCTACAAACCGATCCTAATGGCTCGATCCTAATTCCAGTTTCCAACATTTGTTGTAGTGAGTACTCACCGGTGGAAACCATGATGGATCGGGAGGAAGAGAAAGAGGGAGATAATATAGAGGCAGAGAGAGGGAGATAATATAGAGGCAGAAAGAGGGAGATAATATAGAGGCGATTTGGTCTAAGACCCTAAAAGGCAAGAAGGAAGTTGATATGGAAGAGCAATCAACACACACGAGGGTAGCACGAGAGAAATCCAACCGACATAATCTGCCTTTTTAAGACATTATGTCCAAACAAGAATCTGAAGCCTCCAATTGATGTGGTTATACAAAATAGGAACTTTCCAACTGCATATCCAGCTAACCTTTCTGGAGTACTAGAAGGCGCTAGTAAAAAGAAAGACGCCGCAGCGAGACGAAGAGGATCATTCCAACCTCTCTGTTTTGTCATGCATTCAATCTTTTATTGTCTAAAAGAATGGGGAAATCCCAGATTTACATTACACTTCTGCAACTTAACTGGTGGGTTTGAGGGGAGAAAGAGAGAGAAAAAATGTGGAAAAGGTTATCGTGCAACTGTGGTTCACACAAAATATGCAAATGGCTTGGGTGGGAAAACTCATTCCTGTCCTGACCAAATGTAGAGGTTATTCACTACGGTCCTCGTCCTAAAGTATTGGTCGTAGGGCATAAACAAAAATATTGTAGTGACAGTGTGCTAGCATGAATTGTATTTGTACATGCCTGCAGTTGAGACACTATTTCTTGTTTAGACAGTCTATCAAAACTGGGTTCTGAAATGCAATAATATATTCTGTTGTGACCATCACCAAATATACATATGTGACGTTATGCATAGTATCTTAATATGGATGATGGTTAACATACTCATGCCCACTTCTCCGTCTAACACATAAATTTGACGATAGAAACTCTTTTTGTAGGCACGATTTTATTTGAATGAATAACAAAATGAATCCTATAGTTGCTTTATTGCAATCTGGTTTGTTTTACTATTTATGACCTCTTTGTAAATGTCTTTTTATCGTAAAACCAGTTCATATAGTATCATTGTTGCATTTAATTTTTCTGAGTGCTTATTGCCTACTTGTAAGCATGATATTACTTGAGTCTATCATAAAATAAATAATGTAGTTGTGTTATCGCACGATTTTTTGTTCTTATCGCATTCTTGTAAACCCAAATTTATTTTAGGATATCATAAAATGAATATTGCATTTGCATTATTAGAATCTATTTTGTCTGACTGCTTATTGCCTTTTATTAAGCACCATGTTATCGTAAAACCAATCCATACAATGATATTATTGCTTTTAATTTTTCTAAGTGTTTATCACATCGTTGTGAACACTATTTTATTTGACCTATGTCTTAAAACAAATCCTACAATTGTGTAAGAAAATATAATAGGACTCAATCAGAGAGCTGATAGTGCCTTGTAATCTGCAACCCACATTCACACCCAACCCGCACCTTATTGATTTCAATTTTTTTATCAAATTTGATATTTTTAATATATTATAATAATAAATTAATAATAATAATAAATACCCTCGCTGCACCGCCGCACGGTAATTTTTTGAGATGCATCGCACTGGCACCGGCACCTGCACCCATACCCCGCATACCGGTGACACAGCAGAACACCCTCAAAGAAAGAAATGTAGAAGAAACTTGAGGGGGTGAGAGAAAGAAAAAATGATACTTGTTGTTGTTGAGTTTTACTGCCGCTGCTCAAGCTCCGGTGTGGTCGCCGATCGCCATAGATGGCTGGGGACTTTTTGTTGCTCAACATAAAGCCCTTACAAATAGAAGGCGATGAACAAGATTCAAGAGAGTGAGGAGATATAAAATGGGAGAAGGAAACAGAAAAGAAGTCGACAAAAAGCCACTTATACTTGTCTTGGGAAATTTGATGTTGACCATTGTTTTGTACACAATTCTACTGAAGACCCTTTTATTTTTTTCAATTATTATCCTACAACCTTTTGGGTTTCAGTAGGGGTCTGGTTGACTCGCACTTTGTAAAAAAATAATTTCAGGATCCAACCAAGAAAGATTTTTGTTGCGCAGAGTAAAGTAAAGACAATGTTCAGAATCTCTTATACATGCAGCTGTCGCTGCATTACAAATTGTGCTCCTTCATTATAAAATTCTTTGTAACGTCACAATTGCATTATAGAATGTACCTGCATGTGTATACATCAATATTGAAGATCTATCTCACTACAGAAAGTCCCCGTACATTGGATTTAAAAACAGTTTAACATAGTTTTTTTTAATTGAACTGTAAAAAAAAAACGTATATATGTTTTCCCAATCACTACGTGTGACGTCAATGTATTTAAATCTAAAAATCCAAACCAACAATGTTTTCAATGTTAAAAGACACTCCTCCACAAATCAAATGAGAAAAATAAGACTCCTTTTGAGAAACACCAAATGTCCACCCAACTTTTCCTTCTGTTTTTCAAACAAATGCTTGATCTCGTCAAAAGTATTGAAGTAATCACCCAAATGATGAAATTATCCCTTCAGGTGAGCAGGATTTAACCCACCACCTGAAAGAAGGCTAAAGCATTAAAAAATATTAGTCACCCAAATGATGAAATTATCCCTTCAAATTGAAAATATTGTCAAGAAAATAAAACTAAAAAGGAAAGATTGCTAATTAATGGTTTCCGTACAAACTCCAAAATTATATAGATCAAGATTGTGTGGATGAGTTTAAGTAGAAAGATGTAACTCACTAATAGCTATATATATGTAAAAGGTATTCTGTATCGTACAACCAACATGACCTATTAAGTGAACCAAGTTGAAGAGTACAGTTTCAAAAATGTCAATGACTGAAAGCGAGATATATATGTAAAAAAGTATCTCGGGGTTTTTGATGTGGCAACATCCAGGATTGATTATGGAATTTTTCCAATAAGGCGAAGATTTTTGTGGAAAAATCTCGCATATAAAAATTAAGGAATTAGAATATAGAACCAGAAGGATCATTCCTTGTTCGTTGAAAACTGCAAACACAAAAACTGAGGATGTTTTTCCTTCGTTAACTAAAATTAATTTTAAGTCTGATACTTGGATAGAAATAAAACAAAATAATTAGTCAACCTGTAAAAATAAGCCAAAGAATTAGCCAACATGTAAAACTAATCCGAAGGCGGATATTAAAAGCACCAAAGGAAGAATATCATTTTGTTCTTCATTGTATGAAAGCTGGGAACATCATGAAAGGTAAAATTGGCTTCTTTTTTTTGGTTGGAAATCGCCATGATTTCTTGATGTATAGATACACCTTTTGATGGAGGGAAATTGTAACAGTGAAAGCAACATAATACTTTATTTTTCAGGGCTGATTTCATCTTTCCAACGATGTCTTTCAACATGTTTTGTGATTGACACTTGCATCGTTTCTATTTTCATATTTCATGTTAGCTTTGTTTTTGTTTTAATTTACTTTTTTCTCAACAACATGGTAAGATTTAACCAAGGTTGTATGTCAAATTAAACCATGTCAAATTTACCATCTTTCTTATACTCATCAGGACATCTGCAGCTGCACAAACAGTCTTAAGTTACCTCTAACAAACAATGTACCTTAATCACATATAGATGTACATGTTTTGGACATTAATTGAGATGGCCAAAAATCTAGTTCAAAATCCAATTTGTTGGTAGATGACATTATTTGAGACTGTTTCATTTTTAAATTCATGGCAAATACTGTTCTCAAGAAATTCAAAGCAATTGAATAACCCAAAAATTTTCAGCACTTGTTTTCTAATGACTCAATTTCAGCAAGTGACCAGAAGGCCCATCCTACACTTGGGCCTACACTATTATCGGCACAAAGATCAGAAAGGAAAGATCTTGGGGAAGAAAATATAAAAAATAAAGGATGCGAAATGAAAAGCTGCTAACTAGCAGGTAAAAACTGAATGTTTCCACCGGCTCAGCCTTCCAACCTCTTGATCCTAGAATGCAGTCCCAAATGGAAACTCAACCATCACATAGGCAAACATAAGGTGCAGTGCACATGCAAGTGGAAGCAAGAAGTCCATAGGAAAAACTGAAGAAGTTTCTTTAGAACTGTCTGTTTCACAATTTTAATGAAGACTGGAAAATATAAAGTCATTTAAGGCTACTTATCCAAGTTAATATAAAAATAATCAACTATGAAACCGTTCCTTTACAAATTACAATTTTTCAATGAAATAAGTCTTGTTTATAGGGAAACATTGATTCGTCATAGAAAATATGACATCCTTTTAAAGTGCCCCTCCCACAATTAAGGAACTGACTTTCAGAAGTACCTAGGACTAATGAAAGGTAATGGAAGACTGATTTTTTATTTATCCTATCTTTACTGAGGAACTTCAAGACTGATTACCTTAAAAAAATTCACTCTCAGTGGATCCTGGCAATGCAATGTGGTTGGACCCTCATGTTGGTCTGAATGAATCAGCCTTTTAGAGGAGGGTGAGTCAGGGTCTGCTACTAAAGAGCATAGCAAGTTACAAGTCTCAGTAGGACATGTATTTTTATTACTATAGGTTAGGTGAGGTTACCATTATCCTTTTTTTGGTGACGAATCTTATGTCCCTAATAAAGGGAATCTATCAATTTTTCAAGGTTTCAAAACCAAAAAGGCATGGAAGCACATGAGATCTAGCTCCAGTTCCTTCAGAAAAGTAAGATCTTTGGTGCAAAAAGAATGGACAAATGAGATAACAAAGAAAAATAAACGGCTCCAATTCCTCTTTCAGTTTATTTGAAATATACCACATATATAATCATCATTGACATTATCGATTGACAAGAATTTTGAGCAATCAGAAAATCCAAATACAGTAATGTTTTTCAAATAGATGAATTTCTTTGTACGATGAAGGGTGTTAAAAAGATTGAAAAGTTGTTTGACATAATAAAATGATTGACAAACACCTACTTCATTAATTGAAGAAAAATGTTAAAATCTTGAGCAATTTCTATGAAGAAAATGAACAAAATCACATTTTGTACATACACTCTCCCTGGTCCTTTTTTTTATTAATATTGATACTTATAAAATAGACAAAAATATTGAAGAAATTGTCAAAAAGATGTGGCCCATAAAAATCTTTCTATTCAGGTATTTTCTTTTTATTAGGGTAAAATGGTATTTTTCATACTTAAAAACAGTGGGGCATGTGTCTGTAGGTAATTGTATAAATATAAATGGTTACTTGTAACTTTTCAGAAGAAAAATGCATCAAACCTGATCAGTCTCATTAATTATTTGTGAACTATATTCTAGAAGATAGTGCATTGAAGCTTTTATGTTGCATGCCATGAAAGAGATGTCACTTATGGGATTGTTCAGTGATTGAGTCTTATCTTACAGGGCAGACGTAGCTATGAAGATCGTTCTGATATACTCTGTTTTATTGTAGACCTTGTGGAGGCAAGCTGCTATGCTGACAACCCTGAATGGAGGTTAACATGATTTTGAACCTTTAAGTAAAAATTTAACTAGCTTAGCAATAGCCACTTCTCATGAAAAACTCTTAGTTCAATTATGAATAGTTTTAGTCATTTTATCCTATCTAAGCTGCATTTTCTCTCCAGTGTTGATGAACAAGTTGCCAAAGATATTCAACTCTTAGATTCTATTGCTGAAAAACAAACACAGCCATTTTCTGAAGAGTGCAAGCTGTTTCCAGCAGATGTTCAGATCCAATCGCTGTATCCGCTGTAGGTGTTTACCTATAAATACTGGAATGAGTTCATACGTATACTTGTGGTTTTCTTTTGTATTCACTGTCAGCTATGTATCTAAAACATTTTCCTATTCAGTAAATAAGAAAATAGTAAAATCTTTTGTTTGGAACAACAACAACATCAAAAAGAACGGCTTTCTCTTTAGAAATGAGAGATTCCATCCACAGGACAGAAGAAAGGCAGAGCTTGATGAGTCTGTTCTAGCTGCAAGCTTTTTCAAAGAAAAAGACAGGAACATTCAATTGTCAAGCTAATTGGTAAGCACGAGTTAAGAAGTTAACGCATTTGCGAAGAAACCAGTCAACTACAAAATGTACAAACTTAACAAAATCGATCTCTGCGACAAGAAACCCTCACAAAAGAAAAAGGGGATAGAGAAACAGACTGGACTTTCTATATGGAAGCCTCCAGAAAAAAAATTTCTTTCACAGTAGGAGCCAAAATAGAAAGAGGGATTTGCAAAAATTCAGCGAGAAACGGAAAAAAAAATTAAATATTATTCACCATTCATGTTCAAACACTAACATTTCCACGAAAACCTTGCAGATCTGCTCACAGAGTAACAATCGTGCCTCAATTTGTTGAAGAGATGGATTCCTGTGCTACGGTAACAGGGCTAGCCAAAATCAATGTTTCCTAACACGGAAGCCACTGCACAAATGACAGATGAAGAGACAGAGGGCTTCTTCTTCAGCAAGGGTGAGAGAGACGAGGAGGGGATCAGGAGAGTGAGAGGGTGAGAGAGACAATGAGGGGAGCAGGAGAGTGAGAGGGTGAGAGACACGACGAGGGAGCAGGAGAGTGAGAGGGCGAGAGAGACGATGACCAGCCGGCAGGACGGAGGTGATGGAGGCAGCTGTGGGCCTGCGGTAGGAGGGAGAGGGAGGCGATGCGTGGGTGGGAGGCGATGCGTGGGTGCCCTAATGGGCAGAAAAATAAAACCGGCAAAATGTTTCCACCTCTCACGGTGGAAACATTACGAAAAAAATTTTCTGGAAACGTGTTTAATGGTTATAATTTTCATTCCACCTTTGATGGAATGAGAAAAATTTTGCATGGCTACAGGATATTGCCAGGCCATCAAACGGCCCCTAGAGTTTTTTCTGGAACCCCAATCTTTGTTCTGTGATTTTTCTTGCTGTTTTATTTTGTCATATTTTGATTGCCTAATTTTGAAGCTTATTAAGAAATATTGCAAGATTTTCAACTTTTAAGAACCAAAAGCCGAACTGATGATTCCCTATGCAATCCATCTCCTGCAGTTCATAGAGGTAGGCTTCCAAGATAAGGATAGGTATACTCTCTACGACTGCCTTTCCAACCAATTTATACGGCAACCATCTACATTATCCATTTATACATGAGTGGGACTTTTTATACACACTTTTTTGCATTTGGGGGCATGTTTTTTGAACTGAAATATCAATTAGTCCACATTTTGCACACTAAATAAACATGTATAAACATTTAATGGGGTAACCTTTCTCGTTGAATAGAAGACTTGTTTTTTTTTTTGTTTTCTATTGGTCATTGTCTAAATAAACAGTGGAAAGAAACCAAAAAGCTTCTTGTCTTTGTCTTTTTCTTTTCTTTTCTAGCTTCCTTCATACGATAGGCAATGATCAAACCTCTTCAAATGTTAACTCAGACTTTTGATATGTGATTCTTTATGTGCATATACATTTTATTTCAGCACTTTAATTTATATAAGTGAAATGAGTTGCGTTTTTTCGTTTTTCATTTTTAAATATGTTTTTGAATTTTTAAACGACATTTCATTTTATCACTTTTTTTTTCCACTTTTTGTATACACACACAAAAGGTTGCAGTGGCATCATCAATATCCTAGGTGAGAAAACATGCATTGCATCAGTAGGAGTTGGTGTCTAGTCATAGTACTAAGTTAAATCTTGATTTACGTTTTCCAATCACTAGGGTGTTCTTATCTGCTGAACATTTTGAATCAGCCTTTGTGCACATATAACCGAACTGCTTATATGTGAGACTTTGTTCACAAATATTCGTCAGCTTTAATACCACAGTCCTTTTTGGGCATTGGTTCGGTGTAAAGGATACTTGATGGTCTCATGAAAATGTTTGCAATTCTCGTGGAGTGTGCAGCATCATGAAAGTTATCTGAGCATGTCTGAATTGGAACACATTGCGAAGGTAATTGTAAGAATCCTGGCTGGCTGAATCATTTGTACCTTTTGTCTATCACATAGTGGACCTCTGTATGCATTTGGCTAGTGACTCTGGCTAACATGGGATTATATTTCTTAGCACCTAGACTGACCAACCTTTTTCTTTTGTCAAAAGAAATATGAAGATATTACTTGCATGAACTATTTTGAGGTGTAGTGTTTTTCGTCATAAGCATAAAATTATTTGCAATAGAACTGCTTGAGAGCTAGTCATCAGAATGTGAGCATGTGTTGGTTTGTCTTTCTTCTTTTTTTTTTTGTTGGGGGGGGGTGGGTTGTGTTGGTGGTGTTGGGGGGAGAGAGAGAGTAAGCCTATTTAAAAGTTTATAAGATGATAATGGTTTTGTTGTAACATGAGCCTGTTCGATGGTTTCTTCCTAATAGGTTGATCTTGGTTCTGTTGTATCATGAAAATGCTTGATGCTTTCTTCCTAATAGGATGATATTGGGTCTACAGCATACTTGGCAAGCACTGCAGGTAGACTTTTAGTTCATTCAAGTTGCCTTGTCATACTGGGTCAGTTATGGTGGTAAAGAGTTTGAAGCAGTTGAGAACTGTGGAGGTAATCATCTACGTTGCATCAAGAAGAAAGAATAACTTCAAAAATTACTCAAGAGGAAAATAGAAGGGAAAGTTGCAAAAGAAAGCATCTGTCTCTCTACTTTGAAATGTTTTTCCATGTTACCTCCAAATCAATGTTGTAAGAAGCGTATGCATCACACAAAAAAAATGCAACTCAAAGCGTTTTTTAGAAAAAATGCCTTGAGGCAGGGCCTTGAGGTGCACACATCCCAGAAGCATGCACCTCATTTAATATAGGCGTATGCCTCCATCATGGTATGCTCCATCCTTGAGGCATACGCCTCAGGGAAAAGTGTTGAAAAAAGTAATGCTATATGTTTGTAATTTGTGAAATAAAGATAAGAACATTGTTTTTTTTCTTTACTTACTATTATATTTGGTTATGTATTATTGTTTTTATATCAAGGTAAAACAATAATAGAAGATTTACAACATGAGAGTTTTGATGATGAAGCAACTGAAGAGGAAGATGAACTTATTCAATATTTGGACTATTCAAATGATGATGAATTGTCATCCATTACAGAATATGAAAATGATGAAGATACGATTGGCCAATCGCCTACAAAAATCATTTGAACTTTGTTAAATATCACTTGATAATAACACAAATTAGTTACTTTTTTAATTTTTGTACTTATACACATTTCAGTATGCTTATATTATTGCCCACCAATACTTGTTATTTACTTATTCTCTTAATTGATATTATCATATGAATTTTGGTTTTCCTAGTTTTGGATATTTGTTTTTCAATGATAGTCCTATGACCTGTTTAGGACAAGTCTTGTTTCTACGCCAATTATGCAAGCACTCTTTGCACTATGTATGTTATGACATTGTATTTGTTTGGATTTGCAAATTATTGTAGGTTGCATATATTGTGTATTAGTTTTTATTGATATGCTTAGTATTGTAGTCATTTTTTTCAGTTTTGATGTTATTTTTATAAATATTATATAATTCACAAACTTGTCGGTGAAGCTACGCTGGAACTAATGCCTCAGCTTCCCTCGCCTCATGAGAGGCTGAATGTGTCGCCTCACCTTATTGCCTTTTACAACATTGCTCCAAATACCATTAAGTTGTTCCTCTTGAGAGTGTGGTGCCACTTTTTCTTAGTAACTTGTTCCGGCGAGGCCCAACTAGAAGTTTCTCTTGTTCTCTGCCTTCTTCCTCTGCAATACAATATGCATGATACCAGTAGGTATGGTCATGAAGGGTTTGCATGCAATTGATGTCTAGCAATGTTAAAATGACTTGTACATGACCTAAAAAATCCTTACATGAACTATAATGGGTCCCACCAGGCATGCCATCTATTTTCTCCCCTCCCCTGAATGGGGAGTAGCGTGAAGCCGAAAATTTGAGATTTGGATATTAGAAAAATTGCAAGAGAAAGGGATCCGCCTACTGGTACGAGGTCTAACCATGTCTCCCCGCCTTTAACATGGATAATTGGACCTAAGACTAAGCATTTCTCAAAAGTTGTACAAGTCATTTGATCGATGCATTATATATGTTTGTGCATAAGGGTTTGAAATTTGATTTTGTAGTCCATTTGAACTTAATTTTGAACAATCAACGTTTTGACCTTGTTTTAGATAAAATGAAATGGATTTTAAACAAGTTATTTGAAAATCTAATTGGTTTTGACAAGTTATTTAGAAATTCAACTTGTTTTTGAAATTTGGGCAAATTCTTTTGAATTTTGGCAAAATTAAAAATTGTTCAAAATTGATTCTAGTTGGGACCATTGATTTGATCTAAAAATTTGAGAGTTTTGGAAATTTGGTTGGAAATTATATTTGTAAATTGAGGATTTTATTTCTAAATAGTTGAAAATTGGAGTTTTAGTTCATGAACTTGAAGTTAATATGCAATCTTGGATCAAAATTTTGAACTTAGTTTAAAGTAAATTCAAAAAATGAACTTGACTTAAATAGTTGATTTAGCTTGAAAAAATGGATCAATTGATCAAATTTGAAAATTGGTTCATCAAAAAAATAGGAATTTTGAATTGAAATTGTACCAAGTTCTCTTTTAGAGAAGATTGTAAATTTTTCAAGTAAAGCTCGTTTTTGGAAAAATAGGGATTCCAATGTTTTATAGAAAATTTTTATGTTCCAAATATATTTGTTGGTAAGATTGATAGGTTTCTTGTATTTTCTTTTCAACACTAAGTGAGATTCCAAATTCTGTGTTAAAATATAGCTCGGTCATGTTTTGTAACTTGAATTGGTTCATTTACTTTCTAGAGATGGTGCATGTGTGTGTGAATTAGATAAGTGACTGCATGCATGAATTAAGAAAATAAACTATATGTGTGCATACATTCTTCACTCTCACTAACTCTCCATGCATCTACACGTGTTAATTTTTTATTCCATCATACATGCATTCATGAAATAAAGAGCAAATTTATATTAAATTGGATATGTAGTACAATGTCCAGGCTATACTTGGTATTGGATCAAGTATAACTACTAGAATGCAGTCCATAAGCTTGACATAGATAAAATTCTTAAACTCGAAAGTGAAATCTGAAAATTGAATGAAAAATCCCAGTTTTAGAATGGGAAGAACGTGGAAAACCTCCACTTCCTCATGTTAAAATGATTATAAAACAGGCCATGTACTGATTTAATGGTTGCAAATTAAGAAATGTCTACTTTCGAGATCTTTCTTCAAAGTAAAATGTAATTTTATAGATTAAATCTTGAAATTGATGACACATATATACATATTTTGAATATATACATCTATTTTTCCATTGAAGTACATTTTGTAATACAAATCAGATCTTACAAGAAATGTTTACTCCAAATTTGGTTTTAAATCTCAAGGCTATGCAAATTAGTATAGTATGTTGAGAGAATTTGACAAAATTTCTCTTGCCGGTTTTGTGAATTTTAATTACATCTTTTGGCAGAAATTTTGTGGTGTATTAATTTGAAAACCAAACCAATTGCAAAATTGAAAAATGTGAAGTCGAAATCATGAATATCAGCCATATTAGAAGCTACTCTCTACAGTGCTGATTTGGCAAGAATAGGGATTTGGTCTAATTTCATAGACATTGACAAATTAGTAGCTTCCTTTGAGCTGAAGCAAGTATTTTAGGATCTCAAACTTGATGTTCCTAGATTATTTGAAAAATCAAATTCTAGGTTTTAAAAATACATGTATATAGCACTCAGTCAGCCTGATTTCAAACTTTTAATTGGCTAAATCTTGTAGTTTTGAGCCATCAAGATTCAATGTTGGAAGCAATCTCCTTTAGATTAGCTTAAGGATGTGACCCTTAACTATATACATTATATATATATATATATACATTCATATATATACGTAAATGTTGCTTTTTGAATTAAAAAGATTCGGTAAAGGGCCACATAACACATGAACAGTGATAGTTTATGGCTGGGATTTTTACATCAAAGGGGTTGAAGGCATGGCTTCTAACCTCCTTGACCACCTCTCTCAAAAGAATCTACATAAAATTATGAGAAATACAGATTGAAATGGAAGAAGATCAGTGGATCATCTCAACCAATTATTAATTATGTAAGGGTGGATCTCATCTATAAGAATGAATCTGTCCCTAATAAGCTTTTGAGAAGGGAAAATGCATGCATTGAAACATTTAAATAAAAATTCTCTCTCATTTGGAGAATAACTCAACCAACCAGAAAAAGACCAGTGGCAGTGGTGTTCTCGGAGCTGCGGCAGAGGTGGAGCCTGCTCAGGAAGAGCTTGCCGGTAGTGAGGTTTTTGTGGGCGGTGATGGGGTAGCTAGCATCCCATGATTCACCAGAAAGCTCGTTGGAGTGATGTGTGGGTTGCTGGAAGAGTGGCTCCTCTCATTGGGAGAGCTCCACCTGTGGGTGGTAGAGATGCTACCATGGACTGATAGCTATGGCAGTGAAATTCAGGCAATGGTCACTGGTTTCAAGTGGGGCACTGCCCCACACAAATAGTTCAGAACAAGAAACGAGACAACATTAATGCAGGACTAAATGAACTTATTAAATAAGAGAGAGAAAGTAGAGGGTCCCATGTTGACATTGGATGACGTGATGCTGATGTGGTGCCAAGGTGGAAGGTGTGGGGGCTAACTGGGCGCTAGGCTAGAGCCTGCACAAAGAAAGGCCAGCTTAAGGAGCTAGCACTGCATGGATTGGCTGGGGCCTTGAGCAAGTGACTGGGAGAGGAGCATGGCCCTTGGTTTGGTTGGGCCAATAATGGCAACGTAGGTGGTCAATGGCAGAGAGTGTGTGTGTCCTAAGAAGCTAGCAGTTTGGGTCGAACCTCTGGTGGCATGTTGCTATAGTGGCTGGTCCACGGTGGCCAGCTCAGTCTGAGTCATCCTAGAATCTGGGCTGATTGCCGAGGGCAGCAAATCAGCCCTCTAAGTGATCAAATGTGGTAAAAAAAAAGGATGAATTTGGATCAGCTGGCATACCCATGCCATGTGGCAATCTCTGGGGTCTGCTAGTGGCATCCTTCGGCACTGGCTGGTCCTACATGGCATTGGGCAGGTCGGGCCCTAGCTATTTATTGGCCAGGTTGCCTTTATGCACCCCAACTTCCCTCCCTAGTTGGCAAAGGGCACCAAGGTGGAGGGCATTAATAGTTCCACGCAGAATTTGGGGAGTGATGTCTAGTGCACTATGGAGGAGCCAGGAGATCAACCTCTTGAGCGGCCCCATCTAGGCCAAGCGGCCATATAGGTGAAGGAAAATTTTGAAATTCATGAGCATGCACATGCACAATCAGTGAACTCTAATACGATGTTGCCAAAGATGGAGAGTTAAAACCAAGGGAGAAACAACATTTGTTTTCGATCAATGCTTAAATTGAAAGGGGTTGTATTGAATTCTAAATGTAAGTGAACATGAATAAATCACTCTCAATTCTAAGTCCTAATGCACACAACACTATTAAATGGTTCTGAACCAAAGTACTCTACTTAGAGGTTTGCATGAATCTATAGCAACTATTTGGATTGACATCTCGCATAGTGTTCAAAATTAACTGTGATATTTTTTGCATATATGTACATTTATGCATTTGGATCTTGGTTTGGGATATGGTTCTGAGATTCAAATCATGATATCCATAGAAGATTCTAGATGATAGGTATGGGCATGGATCTAAGATCCAGATCAAGATTTAAATCCATAGAAAGTTTCTACAAAATGGATCTTTAGATATTTGGATTAGAATTCTAGATAAGAGATCTGCTTGACAATAGTTCATAGATCTAAAAATGTTGATGTAAACATTGTAATTGATGCTTTAAATACCATAACGTCAAGTATATCCAGGATATAGATTAAGTGCAAAATGACATTATTGCAGATGAAATTGTTGTTTTACCCTTGGGCATTGGTAAGAGATTCAAAATGAAATGACTTTTTACCCTTGGGTGAAGATTTGGACTATCTATTATGTGTTTGAAATGATTTCAAGTTGGAGCTTTGATGATTTAATAATGACAAACTTGATGATGTTTAGTATATATGACATATAATCATAGGTTCATGTAGAAAATATGGATTAGAAAAAAATTGATTGGTTTACTCCTTGTGTAGATTTTGAACTCAAATAAGCATAAATCATGGATTTGACTTTGCTTAAAGCTCTAGTAATCAAAGAAAGCCATAAACTAATGTATATGAGACATATGTCCTATGTTTTTGTAGAATAATATGGCTTAAAAGAAAATGACTGTTGTTCCCTATGTGTAATTCTGAAGCTCAGGGTGAGTTTGGCAAATCTGATTAGACCAGCCTATATGCCTATTTCTAGATTGACTTTAATTAAAATATGACTAAAAAACCCTCCAACATTCTTCTAAAAATCAAATTTTCTAAAATTTACAAGCTGTGAATGTCATATGTGTAAAGAGAAACATAGAAGGTTTTCAAAAATTAGGTTATGATTGTCATCTTCTCTAGTTGAGTTGCGGGCCTTAGATCAGCCATTTACTGGTAAGAATATGTTGAAAGATCAGAAAGTTTTGCTCTGAGTTAATTGAATTAAGCTTGATAGATGTTTACAGAGTGTAGCAAGTATTATGAATGAGTTCCAGACCTTCAATACTGAATTGAACTCAAATTGGGTATGAATAAACTCAAACCCAAAAACTAAGAAAAAAGATAGATTCATACATGATAAATACAATTTTGGCTCAATTATCGCTCACTCTATTAGGTTGAGGTCAAGTTCAGCCTAAATCCAACAAAAAGAGAGCGAGAGAGAGAGAGAGAGAGAGAGAGAAGAAAGAAAATGAGCTTTAGGATCTTCCAAACTAAAATGAACTCAGATGGCTTCAAAAATGAACTCAAGCCAGACTAAAAGAAGATAGATTTATAAATGATAAACATGATCCTAGCTCAGTTTCAGCTCACTCCACTAGGTTGAGCTCAAACGCCTTAAAAACAAAAAAGAGAGTGAAGTTCGGACCTTTGGAACAAAATTAACTCGAACCAAGGTGAATAAACTTAAACCAAACTAAGGGAGGATAAATTTATAAATGATAAGTATGATTCTAGTTTGGTTTGAGCTAACTCAACTCGGCTGCACTATAACATAATTAAAAATGCTAAATAGGGGAGAGAGTGGCCTAGTGGAAATCTGCAAATAACTTTGAAACTAAAATGTGAGCTTGGTAACTCAAAGTAAGTAAAATAATAATTTTTTTCCACTAAAGCAAACCCTGAATTTGGTTAGACTTAATGATATATAGTCGAGCTAAAAATTGTAGTTCTCGGTTCTGGTGAGCTGACTTAAACTGGTAAAAATGGTTGGTGAGATGACTTTAACTTCTCTTAGGCACTTGTAGAGCTAAGAATTACCCAATTTATGTTTGTTTTATAACATTACTAAGATTTCTAAGATTTTCTTACATTAGGGATAAAATGGTCATTTGACATGGTTGCGACAACTTAGTTGATCATAGTCTAGGTATTAGATGTCTAAATAGGGTAAGTTTGACCCTGGCTTTCTATGGTTGGCTCCTACATTTGAAATCATTTTTTAAAAGATCAGTTCAAAATCTCCATGTATGAGTAAAATGGTCATTTGGTCATGGTGAAAATTTTTGAGACTTAAAAAGACTTCCTGAGGTGCTTTTGAGGTTCAATTTGTGGGCGTGCCAAACTTCACTAAAAGGTTACTCAATTTGCCTTTGGAAAATCACATTTTCTAAATAGACTAAATTGTATTTGAACATGTAAATGGAAATGGTAAGGGTATAATGGGAAACAGAGATTTTGAGCTTGTGTAGGAGCACTAAGCACACTGGTACTCTCATTAAGTGACATTTTAATCAATCTGTGCATTCAAATTGAAAATTGGTATTCCATATCTCTCAAAAATCAGTTCAAAAGTTACTGTGACAATGTCTAGATTTGAACACTCCATGAGCGACTGAAAATCTAAAATGTGTGCTCAATCTAAAACAGAACTACTGAATTGAAACCAAGAATAGTCATTTCATGCACTTAAGAATCTGATCGTAACTCAATTTGGTCTAACTCACGCAAATCAGTGGAAAATGATGATCATACACGAGGAAATGGGAAAAACAAGGTGTCATTTCTTAAAATGATTGTCCTAACACTAGAATTGAGGCTTCAAAAATGGAAATGGAGCTATAGATAATATGCTTATGCTGAGGACATCTTATCGTGGGTCTAGTCAAGTCTTCATGTGTTTTCATGACTATAAATGATTGAAAAATGAGGGAAATTAGCTTTTTCTATATCATTTCTGACCAAATGTAAGCTAATAAACTTGTTTGGGTGTTTCCATTGACTTATATGGAAATAACCCCAATTGCTTAGTAATAAAATTCTCAGGACTTCCATAGTTATTTGCAAAGCCAGGGAAAATGGATAAAATGAGTTGATTGGGAGCAAAATGTTCATTTCTTTTGTGATGATGACTTGAGTGATATGGATACTGGAGTTAGATACCTATATGTATGATTTGCTTTGGTGTAGTTCATGGTCTTTATATTTGAAATTCTTTTGGAAGAATCAGTTAAATATCCCATTTAAGAAGGGTAAAATAGTCATTTTAACCAACTCTTAGCACAGTTTGGTTCATGCTATAGTAAGGCTATAAACTAGGACAATTGGTATAACTAAAGGCCTAATTAGACAACATCCAGAGAACCTGTAGTAGGTTCATTTGGGGTGATTCAACAGATCGGAGGCATGATCATGCAGTGAGGTGGTTCTCCCTGTGCTTACCTCTAGAGGAGGATGGGGCTGGTTTGAAAGATTTGAGTAGCCTTAATAATGCTTGGCTGATCTAGTTGACACTCAAGGCCAAGTTAATGAACTCCTTATGGTGCTACTTGTGATGACAGAAGTATTTGTGCAACCATAGCCTTTGGTTGCAGACTCATAGAACTTATTCCACGTGGAGATGGAAGGGTCTCATGTGGGGATGGGAGGAAATTTATCATATTGTCTCTTAGAAAGTGATTAACGTCTGATCAGAACAATGCGGTTGGGGTCTGCTGTGCTACTTTTTTCAATATTTGGAACCTCCAACATCTGTGAACTATAAGCAGAAGCTGGTGGGGGTGATTCACTCATAGAATTCTTGGGATGTGGAAGGTTTTTGGGTCTTTGGATTCCTTTAGCTATGAGGAGTGTTCGTTTGGTAACAAATAGAGACACTTTGTTATGGTCTGATTCGGTTGTGAGTAGTCTGAAACTCTGAATTGAGTATATATGAGTGCATTAAAGTGAAGATTGTGAGGCATGTGAGGGGAGCCATAGTATATAGAAACAACTCAATGGAGTGCACAAAGTGGACATCGTACATTGCTCTGAAAGGCAGGACTCTCACTCAAGATCGCATAGAAAATTTTGGAGTCCCCCTTGCCAATCGGTGTCCTCTCTGTGAGAAGGAAGAGGAATTGACAGCCCATGTGTTCATTCATTGGTCTTTGGTGAGATCCATCAGGAAAGTCATCGGTTGCAAGTCTAATGTAATGGTGAAATTCAAACAGTCTACGATAGTCCTTATGAGTCCTGGTGCTGGGGCATTAAATTTAGCTAGAAGGGGATGGTGTTTATGCTTTCCAAAGGTTATCTGGAAGCTCTGGCTATGAAGGAATAAAAGAGTCCATGATGGCAATGTAGTGAAGAAATATGTTCAATGCTAACCTTTGTGGGAAGATTGTTAAACAATTGATGATAAATGCGTGTTGGGGGTGGCGAGTAAGTAGGAGATTTTGGCTTGGTTGGATTCTGGCATTCATCATGATCCTTAGCCATCATTTGATGGTTTCAGTCTGATTATACACTCTGCCTGCAGATGGATTGGAGACTCTCATAAGGTAGGGTACTGGGTGAAAAAGGGTGGATGCGGGGTTTTTGATTCTGGAGTTTGTTATGTCCCAGTCAGAATATGTTAGGGTGCCAAGGAGTTCTTAGTTGGAATTCTTTGTAGCCTACCATGATTTAATGGGGAAGTTGGCATTTCAGCGGCTCCCATAGGCTGGAGGAACGTATGGTTTCACTGCATGAAAGAGGTTGATTAAGTGCCTCACGGATCTGGGGATCATGTTCTTTCAAGGAAGATTTTTGTTCTGGTGCATTGCAATCCTGGGTTTGAGGTAGTGGAAGTCTCGCATCACTGCATTGATTTGCATTCTTCTGTTGAATGGTCGACTCCTTAAAGGTGTCCATGTTGGTTATTTTTTCTGTACATTCTTTTAATTTTGTTGAACAAATTGAGAGACTGCTCCTCCCAGCCGTCTATTAAGCAAAGCAATTTTGAGCTCATATTTGAATCTAGGTTCCATTTGATGGCTTCAGATCTAAGGATCAGGAGTTGATTTTTAATACTTGGATCTTAGATCCAAGGATTTCAAAAACGTGGTTTCTAGTATGGGTGGTGAGCTGAGTCGAGCCCAAGCTTGGTCAGCTCGAACTCCTCTCGCCTTCTATGTTGCACAACTCGAGCTCAAATCAAGTTATATAATGTCAACTCGAGCTCGGCTCAATCAAGCGTGTCAGAGCTCGAGCTCATTTAACTAGTATATAAGCGTGTCATTTATAGGCTATGGAAAAATATGGCAGTGAGCATGCTGCTGCTATGGAAGAGATGAAGCAGAGTATATGCAGAAAAAGACAAATCATATGAGATATTTTGATTTTAAGTTTTGGGTTTTCAAGGAAACCTCGCTCATGCTCAGCGTTGAATGAAGGTTTCAGATCGCTTGCTGGAACGAGGGTTTCATGAACCTGAAAGCCCTCGCTCCAGCGCCACCCTTTGCTGAGCGAGGGTTTCTGATTAATCTGAAACCCCTTGCTGTGTGAGGTTTTCAGATTGATTTGAAACCCTTTGCTTTGCTGAGCGAGGGTTTCATCCCTCACTCACTACGAACAGGGGTGTTTTAAAACCCTTGCTTGTTGGAGCAAGGTTTTGAAGAAAGAAACCCTTGCTCCAGTGAATGAGGGTTTTAGATTCCAAAGCTCCAGCGAACTAGGGTTACATCCCTCACTCGCTGCGAGCGAATGTGTTCTGAAACCACGTTTGTTGGAGCAAGGGTTTTGAAGAAACCCTTGCTCCAATGAGCGACCCTTGACTTAGAGTTAGAGAGAGGGAGAGAGAGAGAGAGGTGTACCTTGACAGGCTTTGCAGCAGCAAATAAGAAGGGCAACGGTGGTTTTGGGCATTTGAATGAGATGCTTTTCATTTGGATGAAGCATTGAAGAATAAAGAGAAGAGAGAGAACTCATGGGATGGCATGAAACGTGAAATGGTAAAAACAAAATAACTACTACTTTTGCTCGAGGTGAGTCGAGCTTAAAACATTCGATTTCAATGAATTCGAACTCGGCTCGACTAAAAAAATAGTTGAAAAATGAGCTCGAGTTTGGCTTGTTTATTAAAATAGTTGGCTTGAACTCGATTTTGAGTCGAGGTTTAAGGAGCCATGCTCAGCTCGTTGTTCACCCTCTAGAAACCGTGTTTAGTAATGCAAAGCTTGCATCCTCACCCTTTCTCAGTTATAAAAAATGCTGCTCTGGCCAATACCGACAAAAGCACTAAGCTAAACTTTACCCAATGGCCTATACAGATGTCATTGATAATTTCCATATTGCACTTTCCATCCTTCAAGGCTACAACAAAAGAAGAATGAAGACATTCTTACCTCAATAATTTGCAAGGAAGAAAATCCAAACATCTTAAGTCCATCAAGACTTCCCGGGAGTTGCAATGGTGGCAGGTTCTGCACTTCGAGGCCTTTTAACTTTTCTATCTCTACATTAAGCCTCTGACATGCCAAGTCCCAGCACTTTCTAGGAGAAGCATGCATAAAGACTTCAGTTGGATTGTCCTCAACTATAACCTGTCATATTACATTCACAAGTATATAAATTTCAAGAACGACCACCAACAGTAATCAAAATAATGTTTACGTAAGTAGGGTTGTGGCAGTCAAAATATAGGACATGGAACTTGAGAAAGGAAGGAAAATCTTGATGAAAATCAGAGCCTAATTAATCATACAAATACATTCAGATTCAAGCTTCCATTGGTCTAGCCAAAAAAGAGCCGGGTTCCATCCAAACTTGGTATAATTAATGAAGGGATAAGGTTTACCTAGCAAAATTATTTATACTATGCAGCCATTAAAGTTTGAATCAAGGGCAGTTGGATAAATACAGAGCCACTACTTTGAATAGTTACTCCCAATTCCAAACCTGAATACAGATTCCACAGCTTGGATGAGTCTGTGAACGTGTCAAGCATTGTAACTAAGCTGGTATATGGTAGTCTCATTTGGAACATAGAAAAAGTAGTTCCCATAGATAACTCCATTAAAGGTTAAGAAGATAATGTCCACCAATTCCTTAGTGATAAGCCTTAAAAATATGAAGCCTTAATTAGTTTAGCAATCAAATAAGTTGCCAGCTTACCTTAAACATGAGCCCAAGCAGTCTAACATCAAATACTTTCGAGGTATAGCTACAAATTTGTGTTGGATCAAGTATATCAAAGAACATGACACGACTCTTATATCCTACAGAAAGTTGGCAACAGTGACCCTTTATCATCAACATATATTAACTCAAAAGGTGAACCAAGGACATCATAGGAGCACAGGTTCACACAATGTCTTTGTCAATATGAAAGGTACATGTATCCAATCCGGAGGCTAGACACACAGCCATAGTTGAATTGGATTTGTTTTCATTCATTATAGTACATGTGCATGAAGTAGTTTCTTTGATATGCACTTTATCTGATGATTCACAAGAACATGGCTTCAAAAGCTGCAGATTGACTCCAAAAAGTTTTTTTGCTTTACAGCTTCTCAAAGACTGCCATATATAAGAAGTGAACTGGATTTTGCATTCATTGAAACAAGCTCCCAGCATGGACTATCCTCCTCTGGGGAATAAGCTATATCAATGGTTTTACGATGCTCTTTCAATTTAATGAATATTTCAGCACTCAAACCTTTTCCCCCTTTAGCATTAGATACATCTCTCTCAGGTGCAGACAAGCACTTTATGCTTAAATAGCTATTGAGGTATATATCCTCAGACAACCAAAGCTGCTCTTCATTGACCTTACATCTATGCCTACTTCTATTGCTCTCTGCATTAGATGAACTGTTGCTTTGCAATTTCTGCTGTTTCTGGTCGTGATCAACATTCTTATCCTCCTCTCCAGAAATACATGATCCATTTGTAGTGCTCCTTTTATGCTTTAAAAGAGGTCCTTCCTTACCTAGATCGGGGAAATTTATGCATGCACTAACCTTAGTCTCTGAACCTGCTGAAGTATCATCCTTACTGTGTGAAAGCATTCCAAGATTCAACTCTGGATGACCGAAACCAATATGAAATAACTTATAAGAGTTGGTGGTTGATGGAAATTCCAAAGAATTCATAATGTGTAGTTTGTTGACAAGATATGAAGCCATGTGGCTATTTTCTACTGAAATTGATTGAAAGGCTCCTGAAGTATCACAACCATTTTCCTCAGATTTGCATGCTTCGTTCATGTCAAGGACTTTTGGACTCTTTGCACTAGAAGTTGATCCTTCTTTTGAAGGGTATTTCAGTGCATTGCATTTCCTGTTTTCCACTTCTGAAGAAAGGCCATCAGTTGCAACAGAGTCAACTGAATGCTCAACCAAGAAGTCCAACTTCAGGCTCTAACTTACCAGCAATCTCTGATTGTGTGGTGGCAAGAGTTCCAAAGCCTGTTTCCCCTGATTTGGTCAAACTACTGCAACTTGTTTCTGGCTTCAAACAAGATGAGTTCTCAGGTGTTGTCATGGATAAACCATCAATGGACAACTTTCCAGTTGCCCAGTCATAGAGAGCGGTCAGATTTCCTTCTAAAGCTTTTACAAGGGTATGCAATTCAATCAAATCATAGTGGAAGAGGAAATATCTTTTTCTTGGACCATATTACCAGAGTAGCTTTGCATGCTTTAAGCATGAGAAGCGGTTCCATGAACATTCACAACCAATCGCTGAGAGATGTGGATCACAAAAACATAAAAAGCATTCTTGATCATCAGTCAAATCAAAGTTTGCATGCATTCTTCTGACTTCAAAAGGTTTAGGAAGTTTCTCTCTCCTCATTTGCTTCATCTGTACCCGTGCCTAAAAGAGTAATAACAAAAAATGTTACAACTTACAATGATGAATGAGTAACTTCAAGTAGCTAAAATATGTAATGCATAAACATATGATTACTTTAATTGCTTTTGTAAGAGTTTCATCCTTCCTGCATGCACTTTCCCATCTCAAACTTTCTTTGTTGCATTCCTTGAGTAGCAGCACATCCAAGGACCCCTAACTGCTCTGTTAGCGGCACCGAGTAGCAATTTATCATGAGATATCTATGTTTTACGACACTGTTCATAGTAAAGTTCCACTGCGCTTTGGCATGTGGCAACCATAATTGGAGCAACATTGACTGCCTTAGTACAATTGAAACCACAGTTAAATCCTGAATGGTATGCCCTAGGGAAAGTAAGAAGAAACTCACCAGTATGCTGAACAGTACGATAAACGGAGACCCCTTCAGATTTTAAAACTGATGGCGATAGTTGTGTGAACTGTAGCTAAATGAGTTGTTAAAGATTACTGTTCAACCAAAAGCAAAATAATGAACTGAAAGCAGATTGAACCACTACAAAATTATCGATACCTCTTGGATCGTGAAGTATGTGCACTATCAAAACCTAAAAGGGATAATCAACAGAACCAACTTAATTTTGATTTATCCAAATGTAGACCAACAAAAAAAAAGTCACAAAATTCTAAAGAAAAAAGTATAAAGCAGAGCTAATTCTAAGCTTTACTTTGACATTAAAAAATGAAAAAAGGAAAAACAATAGGGGTTATCTTCTGTTCAACTTTCTTGTGCACAAAAAATAAATAAAATCATGTAGTGGGAAGAAAATGACAATAAGTTCAAACTTTAGGAAGCCAACCAACTTAGTTTGTCTAAAAGCAAAATGGCCATAAATATTTACAATGTCCATCTTGCTACTACTTGTAATAATCATGTCATTGACATATATAAAAGAAGAATGAGTATACCTAAAAAAGTTATCTTAGCAAAATAGAGTTGTATCAGAATAACAAAGTTTAAAATTTATCTTAGCAAAATATAGTTGTATCAAATAACAAGATTTTAAAATTTAGAGATGTAACAAATAACTTAAATTTATTAAAGCAAAACGTAGGAGTTCACATTACACTATAAAACTTTCCTCAGGTGAAGAATCTTACCATAGAAAGTTTTACCCAAAGAGGGAGATTCATGTAAACTTCTACATTTAATTCTTATTAAAAAAGCAATTCTAACGTCAATTTGGTATATGTCCCAACCTTTAATAGAAATTTACAAGAACCCTAATTTATGTCATCTTAGCTGATGGAGAGAATGCTTCTGAACAGTCTATGACTCATCATATTATTGATTATTACCCAGGCAAGTTCATTCTAAGACTCATAGGAAAAAATGAGATAGCAGTCAGGCATGTCCCATGCTGAGAAGAAAATGATTCATATGATGTAGTTAGCGAGCTGCCTATAGGTGTACTAGACCTTTTGTTAACTCAATGGTCTTTTCAGGTGGGCTGTTGACATCTTCACTAGCTTCTTGACTTCCTGTGTAATAGAAAATGACCTAAGGAGAATTACGGTCAGTGGATTTTATTACAGATGGTTGTTTAGTTCAAGAGTATAAAGACTAGGCATATCAGATTGTACAACATCGATCATCACAATTCTCAGCTAAAGCATCTTCTTTGTAAAGAAATACATATTCATTGTCTTCTTTAGGAACATCATCATAAATTTTTCCCTTACCAAGAAAATTATCATTAAGAAACATATAATTTGTTATTCTAGGGATAACAACAACTATATTTGTTTGGTTTCTGTATACCCAAGTAAAACACAAGGATTTTCTAAACATCAAATAAAAATGCTCAAAGAGTTTGCATTATGTGCTTGTGTTTTACTTCTGCAGGCCCATTTTGTTGAGTACAACCACGTGTTTTCTTGTGAACAATTTCTTCAATTTTAAGGTCATTTTCAAATTGACCTAGGATGAATTGTCCTTCAGATTTTTCTCAAACTGAGTTTTAAAAGTTTTGTGAAATATTTGAAGAAACAAAGAAAGTCATTTCATCCTACAACTTAGTGAAAAGAAGAAAGTACTCACATGTTGTCACCATGACCTTGTTTAGTGGCATGAATTTTCCACTCAAACTGATGTCGGTAGACAATACCTTTTCTTGTACTTGTTCACTAAGGAAAATTCATGCTTTAACTGCAATTGAAAATACCTATGATATTCCTTGGATTATTCACAAGCAATATTCAAGCTCTCATTTTGCAACCTTAGCCGATGTTTATATAGGTAAATCTGTAGATTGTCATCATTGAATTCAAACAAAAAAATAATAAAATAATGCTTCGAATTCAGAGTTCAATGAGTCACTTTTTCTTTTCTGTATTTTGGTTCTTTCAAATATAAAAAATAATGCTGTTGTCATTTATTGGCTCATTAATAGTTTATATAGCACTCCACATGTTTGGATTTTGGAAGGACTTAAGAATATTTTCATAACAAATTTTTGCCAACACTTTAGAAGTTTAGATACTTGTGGGTCATTATCAACCAATTAGTTGTGTATATTTCCCCTACATCTGAGCTTATACAACTAAGCAGGAAAAAAAAGGTATACCACTTAATATGTACAGATCAAACCCAATGGACGTTAGAAAATTTATGCTAGTTGATTTATAACAACATAAGTATGAGCTTCAAACATGTTATAGACTATTTGGACATACTCTATATGGCAGTGGTAAATGGGGCAGCAAAAACTGTTACAAGACAAGATCTAATAGGCCCTCTTCAGCTGCACCAAGGCTTTCATCCGAATTTGCTGCTATGCTCTTATAAAAGAGGGTGGCTTTTCAGTTTTTGTAGTCCTGTTTCAATGCCTCATTTGATATTATGTTAATTCCTTTACCAACGCAAAAATAGTAATTTCTTTCTCATGACAAATTTGACCAGGCATCAGCAAAATTAGGCCATAAGTCCTAACTGTAAATGCAAGATAATCAAAATTGTACAAAAGATCTAAGTAATATTTGGAACTAGGAGAAGAAAACCTAAAGAAACATACAATTTGAAGTAAATACTAAGAAGTACAATAGGCAAGCCCAAATATAATTAAACAAATAAAAGTATTTAGCAACCAACATGAGAATAGGTGACCATTGGCATTGAAGGCCCAAGCTTGAGCATCTTAATAGCAAAAATACAAGGAAATAACTCCAGATTTTTATATTATGTAAATGTTATGGATGATCAAGTAAGCATAATCCCATGAATTAAATAAAATGGTGATCCAGTTTATACATGATTTTTATATTTTTTCCCTCTTTCATTCAGGATCATTATATGAATCTTTGAAGTCCCAGTGAAAAATCTCATTTTATTTATATATTCCATTCACTTAATGTCATGAAGCAGCCGTAATGAAATGTGATATGGAAAACTCAGGAAATGCGATAGAAAAATCAATCTCTTTTTTAGCTTATCAGACAAGAAATGCAAAAGGGAGTAACATACATGGGAAAAAGTGTTGTCTGAGTGCGGGTGCAAATGTAGCATTTTCAAAAAAAGACAAAGAAAGTCTCCACATGCATGCAAGGAGATATTAGTATATACAACTTTTCATTTGGCCTCACATCAGGTCTCTGAAAAAGCCTAAGTAGTGTTGCTTTTTTTAGCCAAACAAAGCCTGTAAGTTTGTGTTTCCTCGTACTTAATCATAAGAAAATATGCTTTAGATTAGAAATATCTGAGTTTCTACAATCCGGTTTTCACTTTTCATCAAATCTAGCCAGTTTTAGTGTTCAACTCTTAAAGAAACACATAAAAGTTTCACTGTAACTAATCTACAACAGTGTCCCACTAAACAGAACATGATAAAAATATCTACTAATTAAATTGAGTAAATAACATTTGCTGACACAATTTCTCCCAGTACATAAAGTGACGCCTAATCAAGGAAATAGGAACAAAGGCATTTGCATCTAGGTGTCCAATCCTGCACACACCATTTAAGTGTTTAATCCTGCACACACACATATCGATCAGCTGTCTCAAGAAAAGAACAGATCACCATAAAGTATCAGTATCAGTTTCATAATAGATATCATATGGGATACATCTTAGCAACTAAGAATGAAGAATTAGAAACAACAATGCTGAATAGGATTTTTAATACTTGTAAATACTAGAAGAGTAAACAAATGATCCTAAACTAAACAATTTGAGTGAATAAATATCAACTTCAAAAAAATTATTTGTGAAATCATTCATATTCATCTAATTGAGCTCCTTTTCTTCAGGCAGTTCCATTTATTTAGAAAATTTAGAAGTCTTTCATAA